>NC_077229.1:146389539-146428980 GCF_027887165.1 Monodelphis domestica
CCTCCCTTTAATGATAATGGAAATCAGAGATTTTTTTGTCAAGGAGGGACTCCTTCCAGTTTCCATTTTAACTGTAATATTAAGACCATAGGGTGGGGAGGAGTAGGGAAGCAATCTATTACAGATCAGATTCTTGAAGAGAGAAGAGGGTGGAAATAAATTTCAGTTGAAGGTAGAAAGAAGTCTTTCAAAGTATTTCTCATTTCAGCTTAAACCTACTTAAAAGCCTGCCTTCTCCCTACCTCAATTCCACCTAAACTGTTAAGTTCCTCTCTTCCACAGACTTCATTTTTCGTCCATACAGACCAATAGACAAGAGTACTTAATCTGTTCTAATAGTCTTGGAACTTCAATGAACAGGTATAGCAGTCAATTAAACTTGAGTTTTATTAAGCACCAACTATGTTCTATATTCTGTGCTGAACACAGAAAATACAAAGACAAAACCAGAAACAGACTCTGCCTTTAAAGAGATTTCATTCTCCTTGGAGGAATCAACATAGTCATAAATAAATAAATCCAAACTAGATGTACTCTTTAGAGAAACTGATTTCTTTATCCAACATCCACTCCCTCTTTATCCCAACTTGTACTCACACTAAGGGGTTGTGTGCCCAGCTTTTGCTCCTCCTTTGGATTCTATGGGTAACACTAAGGAGCAGAGGGGCCATTAATATTTGAGTCCTCATTCTGGTGAATTTTCCTCAATGTTAGCCACTAGTGATGCATGGCCCAAGATTATTTAACCAATCAACATCAATAGCCACTTACTGAGAAGGCATATCAAGAACAGAAGTAATAAAGATTTTTTTTCTCAACACTTGGGGACACTCTCCTATACCACAGAGATTCCTGCAGAGGAAATTGAAAAGGATTGAACCTTAAAATAGTTGCTACAATGCAACTTCCCCCCACCAAGTTCACTTCTTGCTGTTTTCAGTTGGACTTTTTTAGACATCTCCATAATGCCCCTAGGAATTTCATCATTATAAAATATCACCATCCTAAAAGATGGAATCACCTTTGGTATTTACCCTTCATCAGTCACCTCTGCTTCACTCTTCTCATTCTTTTAAGTTTCTCAGACCAGGTGGAGTTCTCCAAGTGGAGACTAGATTTTAATTTTTCCTTTGTTAGCAAAGACAGAAGCAGTTAGGGTTGAGTTGAGCATCTGAGAACATGTTATCATGCTCTTACAGAGATTAGAGACCTGCGGTTGACTGGACACCAATTTCATGATTCTGTGGCTGTTTTGGGTTATCCTAACTGGAGCCTGGACAAAATTGTCACCCTCTAACTGTTCATAAGTGCTAGGCTTGGTTCAATACTTCATTAAGTGTATACAAAGCAAATACAAAATAATAGGGATGGGGGTAGTATCACAAATGACTTAGAAACCCAGGTTTCTCTGTTGACAATAATGTAACACTAGAGCTGTCCTTAGGGTTAATGTGACTTGAAATGAACTGGATCTAATGCTCTGAGGATCCCTCCCAAACACATGCCCAAATAGTGCCTGTGCAATGATTCATGGTGGAAGCTGATGAGAGTGGATGTCACTCCTCTCTCTAACTGATGATTTTTTTTCAACTGAGCCTCAAATACCCAGTCAACCCATAAACCAACTTCACTATCACCAAGGGAAAAGAGAGGGATTTTTTTAACACTTACATCTCAGGCTGTGTGTCTCAGTTGTGTGGTCTTGAGCAAGTCAAACATCATTATGTTATTTTAAATTTAGCAATTTATGTCACAATTCCCACCTAGATTGTGAGTTCTAGGAGGGCAAGAACAATGCCTTATTTCATCTTTATATTTCACCCCAGCATCTAATACAGTGTTCTGTACGCAGTAGGCACTTAATAAATATTTGTGGATTTCATTCTTGATTAAATGAGGAAGTTCCTAAAGAGGTCAATATTCCCAGTGTCTACCATAATCAGATAAAAAGGTATACCTCGTTTAAATAAAGCAGAGGCTTTATAAATTCCTTGGGCAATTCTATTTAATTTTAAAACTTTAATAACAGGTTTATAGGGATGATAGAAACTTGTAAATGATCTGTAAGCTATATTTAAAGGAAAATTTAATTTTCTGCCCATAACTACCAGTGACATCTTTTAAATGTCCACAAGGCAGTTACCTTCTCAGAGACCACTTTCATTTGTCTCAGGATATTGTGTACAATTGTGTAAAACATGGTATATAAAATAACATAACACAGTTATTCTCAACTTTCATAAACATTCACAAATACAATTTAAAATTAAAGCAAGGTCAGAATGTACCTGGATTTAATACAATATGAAAATATATGATGAATTTATGACATTGTATACTTTGAAATCACATTTGGCTCAGCACTTCAACATTCAAAAGTATAATTCCATGTTAAACATATGATTTCACATATAAGTACATGTAATATTTACATGGCAAAACCTGGATGTGTCTATAGATGCTTTCAGAGATCATTTCTCCACAGAATATCTGCATGGATTCTTTAAGAAGCATCCACCAAATCTATCCCCTCTTTAAAATTTTTCCATAAAAACTAGGAAGGTAGAATGTTCCAAACCTAAAGATTCTTAGTTTTTGGAAGAAGAATGTAGTCCACATTACTGATTATGTAAGCACTGTACTTGTGAATTACTTTTTAATTATTCAATTCAATAGAATATACCGTATGTATAATTAATAGACGGGAGCTGAGAATAGATTTTAATTTTTCCTTTGTTAGCAAAGATTTGATAGAAGCACAGTTAAGGTTGAGTTGAGCATCTGAGAACATGTGATCATGCTCTTAACATTGTGATGCAAATTAACTAATTGCATTTTGTTTCCTTGAATGTAGAAAGTAATTATAGTTCTACATCAGCAAGGGTGGGAAAGTGTCAAGGAGAACAGGGTAAAACTGTTTACTACATTGAATATACATATGGTTTCCAAAATTCATCAGTTCTCCTTACTTTTGAACTCCTCATCAGTTACATCCATTCAGTGCATAATAGAGTGAATGCTGATTAAAAGACATTATGTCCTTTTTACGGAGAATAAAATGTAGTAAATATTCTGGGGGACTATCCCAACCTCCACCTATAATGGCAAGTTGAGTCCGTACAATGTGCTTACTGCATTTCCTCAGTGCTCTGCTGTTGTTCCAAAGGGTATGAAGCTGTCTTTGCAAAGCGATAGCTCATGAGCCTGACATTGTGCTTCCTTCTGGATTATAAATTCCTATCAATTAGTCCCACAGACTGATTAGCTTTTAGAAAGGTATGCTTACTAAGATGGCATATTAAGAACATCTGGCAAAAAAATAAATAAAACTGAAATCTGTAACATGAATATTCTACCATAAATACACACAGAGCTCAACAGAAAGTGAGATCAAGTTTAGAGGGCACATGTAACAAAGGGCTTACTCACAGTTCTTAGAAGACCTTGCACTGCAGTCTTGAAAATAGTCCCTTTGGATATGGCGTAACTTTTTTTTGCTGTCTTCTTTGTAAATCCTTGAATCTATACCCAGTTTGTCCTTGACTTTCAATGCTATGTCCCTCAGTTGTTTGGAGAACTTTGCTAGAGCATGAATATGAAGATGGAAAACTAAGAAGCTTGCAGAATCTTTAATGTCACTAGATCTTCTGGCCAAGGGGTAGGTGTGAAGAGACCAAGACTAGGGCCAAGACTCATGACTCTGCTCCTCACCATCAATACTACCACAGCCATTCTCCTCACCACCACCCCAACTCCAATGGATTCCTTTTTAGGGTTTTAGATGGAATGCTGTCTCAAATCTTACCGGTTTTGAACTAGCTCTTCGATTTTATACAAGCCTTCCAGGGCATTTTAAATATTGGAATAGACTTTCTATTATCCCTAATTGAAATGCTTTTAACTGATTTAAGGGAGTATATAGTATGTAAGAATATATATACATATATATATAAGAATCTAAGTATATAAGAATAATATCACTTCTTCTGGAATCAAGAAATATTCTTATCTGACAGAAGTAATTACTTTTAAGTGGTTTAGGAGTAGTCAATGTATATAGGAACTATATGCAAATAAATTAAGAAACTCTCAACCTTAGCTTTAAGATCCCTTATAGATGACCAGATTTTTGTACCTACTGTATTTGAGTTAACCAAAGTGAGTATGATTTCCAAAATGAGGAGAATTAATCATTGCCTTTACTAAGCACATATGACTCTATTGCTGGTTACTGCATAATAGTGAATGAGAAATCAAAATTAGTGTGTAGTAGACACATGACAGTCTTCGAATATTATGTCAGATGGTCATCATTTACTGAGTTTTTGTTTTGGGTCAGAATACTTGACCCCATGAACCAGGGGTCCTTGACTTTAAGAAAGCTAATTAAGGAACCTAAAGTTTTAAACAGAAAGAAAACAGAACATAGAGCAAAAAAAAAAAAGCATACTTTCTAAAGCAGTGAAATAGAAGTTAAATAAGTATAGAAGTATCCAAACAAAGCAAGGCAACTAGGATGGTAAAGAATCTTGAGTTCAGGACAAATGAGAATTTGAAAATGGGAGAGAAATTGAGCCTAGGGAAGAATGCACCCATGATGTAATGGAAAGAGTCCTTTACAAGGCATCATGAACCCCATATCTTCTTTTTTTTTTTAGAAAATTTTATTTAGTCAATTTAGAACATTATTTCTTGGTTACAAGAATCATGTTCTTTCCCTCCCTCCCCTTCCCCCACCCGTTCCCATAGCTTTCATTGGGTTTTACATGTGTCCTTAATCAGAACATATTTCCATATTGTTGATGTTTGCACTAGGATGATCATTTAGAGTCTACATCTCCAATCATATCCCCCACGACCCATGTAATCAAGCAGTTATTTGTCTCCTGTGTTTCTACTCCCATAGTTTTTCCTCTGAATGTGGATAGTGTTCTTTCTCCGAGTTGTTCAGGATGACTGCATTACCTCTAATGGAAAAGTCCATTACATTCAATTGCACCACAGTGTACCAGTCTCTAGGTACCTTGTTCTCCTGGTTCTGCTCCTATCTCTCTGCATCAATTCCTGGAGGTTGTTCCAGCTCACATGGAATTCCTCCAGTTCATTATTCCTTTGAGCATAATAGTATTCCATCACCAACAGATACCACAATTTGTTCAGCTATTCCCCAATTGAAGGCCATCCCCTCATTTTCCAGTTTTTTACTACCACAAAGAGCACAGATAGAATCCCATTTGATCTTAAAGATTGGGTCAAACACAGGACATGAGTCAAGTTCCCAAATACCTACCTACATGTGTCAATATTTGAGAAATTTGGCATTGGGTGAAGAGAACTGTATTTGGAAATATAGATGGATATAAAATAAATCTAAACCAAATCCCTTAATCTCAAAAGAAAAAAGTGCTAATGCAATCACTACGATAGAAAATACAACACCCATCTCAAAAACATTGTCACATTTAAAAAAAAAATTTGAATTGATCTAATATTATCAGATAGGGGCAGCTAGGTGGATAAAGTGCCAAGCTTGGAATCAGGAAGATTCTTCTTCCTGATTTTAGATCTGGCCTCAGACACTTCCTAGTTATATGACTCTGGGAAAGTCACTTAATCCTCTTCATCTCAGTGCTTCATCTATAAAATGAGCTGGAGAGGGAAATAGCAAACCGTTCTACTATCTTTGCCAAGAAAAGCCCAAATGGGGTCATACGAGTCAGAAACAATGAAACAATTGAACAACAACTTTCAAAAAACAGAATTACCAATGAGGAACAAGGCAAAGATATTATCATAGGTCTGCAGTGGAAAAGTCCTCAGAGGCCACATAGTTCAAACTTCTCATTTTATAGAGGCACAGAGAAGTTAATTGATTTGTTCAACACTACACCAATAGTGATAGAGGTAGCATTTGATCTGAGGTATTTCTAATATTTGAGATGGTACCCTTCATTGGACCATACTGCCTTTATTCCTTAAACAGATCTAGTATTACAAAATGGTTCCTTGAAAATATATCCCCTGTAGTGATAGAAGAAATGAAATAAAGAGCAGAATGATGGATTTACAAGGAAATGGGTTAGAATTTATTTTAAAAGCAATATTTGGTAAGAAACTTTGGATTGTTCTGTTGGTCAGTTGTTGTCCTTTATATTCACAGAGGACCAAAATGGCATCACTATGTTGGGGTAAATGTATAGTGTGTCTGATTGTGACTAACTGGATCAATAAGAGCTACCTCAGTTCTGATTTGCTCATATAGCACAGCATCTTTTTTGATATGGGCATGCCATGCCAGATGGTCCTGCGCCAATCTCTCCAATGTACTGCAGCTTATACCAAAGTTCTTGAGTGAGACTTTGAGGGTGTCCTTATACTCTTTCTTCTGGCCTCAATGTGAGCCCTTGCCTTGTGTGAGCTTGCTGAAAAATAGTCTTTTAGGCAAATATGTCCTGTAGAGCTTGTATAAAACCAGAGAGCTAATTAGATTTAAGTGTCTTATAGAATAAAGGGCATTCCAGCTAAAACCCTGAGAAGAAATCAAAGGAAGGATAGAGAAGTGAATAGTGGTGGTTGTGATGGTGAGGATTAGAGTCCTAAGCCTTGGCTCTTGCCTTGGTTTCCTCCCCTCGACCCCCACCCCTAACCCTTAGCCAGAGGACCTTGTGAACATTACAAATTCCAGAGGATTTTTTCACTTTCTCTCTTCATATTTGTAGCCATAAATATCTAGCCCACTTCCCTAATTTTACAGAAGAAGTTGTTGTCCATGGAGAAGTGACTTGCTCGTAGTTGCAGAGGTAGTAAGCCTCAGAGGGGAGATTTTAACTTATAGTCCTCTAACTAGAAACCCAGTGCTCTTTACACTCATTAGGCAATCAATCCTTTCTCCCTCAAAGTGGAAAGATAATCTAGGGAAGCTTTCTAGAGAAGTAAACCTTGAATCATGTACAAGGTAGTGAAGAGCATAGATTAATGAGGTGCAAGGAAAGCACATTCTGGGTAGCAGGAATGATATATAGAAAGGGTGGAAAGTGGTAAATACTTATTCTGATACATGCAGCTATAAATACGACCCCCAAATCTACATCTCCTGCCTTGACCTCTCCCTTTAATTCTACCAACAATGATATTTCCTTATTATGTGTTCATTGTCACCTAAAGCTGAAGATGCCAAAAATAGTCCTGCATCCCTCCCCTGATTTTCATTTTTCTATCAGTAGCATCATGATATTGAATCACTCAGTCTTAATGTCATGAAGTCATCTTTGATTCCTTTTTCAATCAATCAACATGAATTTACTAAGTACTTACTATTTGCACTTAATAATCTTCATACCAAGAAGTCATCTGATTCCTCCTTCAAGCAATCAATCAAAAAGCATGTATTGTGTTAGACACTGTGCTAGGAACTGGGAATACAAGTACAAAGAATGAAGCAATCCCTACTCTCAAAAAATTGTATATTCTTTCCCTCTTCTCTTTCCCTTTATCCAATAAATCATTCATTTTTCTTTTGTAATTTCTTTAAAATCTATCCCCTCTTTACAGTCATTGTGTAGGAATGATCACCATAGTTCCATGTTGGCAAAGATGTGGCACATAAACCGCAACATGTGAGAGGGGGCTGCTCCATTCCCCTTGTCCACAGCATCTGAGGATATTTTTCACATACCCTGCCCCTTTGCCCACCAGGCCAATGTGAGCACTTCCTCCCTCTGCTGTCTGGAGTAATGCAAGGAACTCACAGGTACCTTGAAGGTGCAATTTGCTCACATGATCTCTAAAAGGTTTGCCAATGCTGCTAAGTCTTTCTTGATAAATTCCCTTTTTATTGCAGTGATCTACAAATTGGTTGTGCATCCCCTAGTCTCTTTTACATATAATCTATATAAGACACTTATCAGATTTTATATTTAGTAATTTAATGTGTATTTGATCTCATTGAGTGAGTACTCCTCCTATACTGGCATAGATAACAGCCTTTCTACATGTTTTCATCCTTTATAATTCTATTTCATATTTCCCCATAAATACTCAAAGTAGAGCTACCTAATGTAGTGGAAGTCCCTTACTCTGATTTCATCACCTGCTCACCTCCTTTTCTTTATTGATAGTATTTTATACTACTTCAGGTGGTCATCATCATTTTTTCTATTGCCTTTTGGGAGCCTATACTTTTTTCATTTGATGCTATCTTTGTTGTTATTGTTTAATATCCCATTATTTACAGGTATACAGTATCACTGGAAGAATGCTGGTATTAAAAAGGTGGATTTTGTGGTAGAGATATTTTTGAGAAATTGAGAGCACTTCACAATTCCCCAAATTCAATTAAGTCTCATCTTTTTCCTCTCCTTACAATGTAGGTTCAATTCATCGATTACTTCCAATGTCTATCCAAAATATATGTACTGATGAATTACTCTGATGATATGTCCACTCAATTGCATATCATAATCTAGGCATTATGTATTTTTACCCACTCAGTGAGGATGACTAGAAAGATCTCATATGAATGATGTTGAATTTGGTTGAGTTGACTTTTATTCTAGATCTTGATTAATTTATTAAAATGTCATGTGAAAATAGCAACTCTAGAGACTTTCCCCATCAAAAGGAAATTCCCATGATTCTGATGAATACCTTAAATATTCATATATTTCCTTTTATGATCTATTTAATGGTTACATGGAGAAAATTGTTGGGCAAAGTTATCTTTTGTTTGCATTTGCCATATGATTTAACAATATGCAAAAAAGAAACCTTATTTAAGGAAAGCCTTTGAAGTTATTGTTTGATTTATCAAGTCAAATGCTGTTTTGAATTTACCATTTTGACTTTGTCTCTTTCCTGCTCAAATATGAGTATTCCCTTCTCCTCCCGTCCAACCTCTGCACAGAATTGTAGAAGTTCAGAACCAAAAGGAACTTCAGTGATCATTTAGTTCAACTGCTTCCTTAATCTGGCATTCAAAATCCTTCACAATATAGTGGTGCATTGAATAGGATGCCAGGTGTGGAGTCAATAAAACTCATCTTTGCAAGTTAAAATCCAGCCTTAGATTCTTATTAACTATGTGACCCTAGGCAAGTCACCCAATCTTGTTTACCTCAGTTTCCTCACCCATAAAATGAACTGTAGAAGAAAATGACAAACTACTCCAGTCTCTTTGCCAAGAGAACCCCAAATAAAGTCAGGAAGAGTTGGACACTATTGAAACAAGTAAACAACAGAGAAAACCACCATAATCTTGCCAAACCTATACTGTTCTATTTTCAATATTGTGTTGAGTTCTGAGAGCCACATTTTTAAAAGGAGCATTGGTAAAGAAAGACTGTGAGCAGAGTCAGACTATTTACATGATAAAATTACACAAAACTGTATTGTTGGAGAGACTAAGGGGGATCATATAAATTTCATCATAGATAAATAAGCTCATTGTACACTGGAAGAATTAAAGAAGAGTTTAAATAGCTATGACCTATTAAGACTCTTACAACTCAAAGTTTCCACAACACAATAGTATTCCATTATAACCATATACTACAATTTGTTTAGTCATTCCCCTAATGATGGACAGCCTCTCTGTCTCCAATTCTTGGCTACTACAAAAAGAGCTGCTAAAAATATTTTTGTACAACTAGGTCCTTTTCTACTATTTCTGATTTCTTTGGGATAAAGGCCAAGTCATGATATGACTGTATCAAAGTGTGTGTGTCATCTTATGGTCCTTTGGGAGTGGTTCCATATTGTTCTCCAGAATGCTTATGTTGGTTCATAGTTCTGCCAGCAATGTATTAGTGTTCCAATTTTCCCACATTTCCACCAGCATTTATCATTTTCCTTTTTGGATACATTATCCAATCTGATAGTTGTAAGGTGGTATCTCAGAGTTGTTTCAATTTGTATTTCTCTAAGCAATAGTGATTTCAAGCATTTTCATATGCGACTATAGGTAGTTTTAATTTCTATACCTGAGAATTGTCTGTTCAGATCTTCTGACCATTTATCAATCAGTGAATTCTTTATCTTCTTATAATTTTTGGCCAGCTCTTGATATATTTGAGAAATGAGGCTTTCATCAGAGACACTTGCAATAAAATTTTCCCCAATTTGTTGTTTTCCTTCTGATTTTGGTTGCACTGGTCTTGTTTGTATGAAACTTTTGAATTTAATATGATCAAACTTACCAATTTTATTTTTATTATGTTCTCTAAGTCTTGTTTTGTCATAAATTCTTTCCTTAACCTTGTCTGATGGGTAAGCTCTTCCATGTTCTAATTTGTTTATGGCATTGCCCTTTATTTCTACATCAGATATCCATTTTTCTTGTCGACAACATGGTAGGATTTTGATTTCTAATCCACTCTCCTATTTGTTTTCATTTTATGGGTGAGTTCATCCCATTCACATTCAAGGTTATGATTGCCATTTGTGCATTCCCCAGCATTTTGATATCCTCTCCTAGTTCTATCCTTTCTTCTTTTGCTATGTCCTTTTAAACCAGTGGTTTGCTTTTAATCAGTCCCCCTAATTCCTGCCCTTAATAAGCTTCCCTTTCTTCCCCTCCCTTTTTGTACTCCCTTCCCCCTACCCCCTTAGTTTTCCCTTCTTACTTTCCCTATAGGGTAAGATAGAATTCAATATCCCAATGGATCCAGATGCTCTTCCCTCTCAGAATTGATTTCACTGAGAGTAAGGTTTAAGTATTAGCTATTAGCACTCTCTTCCTCTCCTTCTTATAAGAGTATTCTTCCCCTCCCCTTCCCTTGTGTATCTTTGTGTGATAAAGATTATCCTATTTATTTTATTTCTTCAAGTATTTCTTAGTGCTATCTTCGATTCCCCCCTCCCTTTTTCTTTTTTGCATGTCATCTTATAGCACTTATTACCTCAATCTCTTCCTGTGAATGATTCCTCTAATTACTATAATAGTGAATATGATTTTTGAGTTACAGATATTTCCCCCATATACTAATATAAATAATTTTATCTTATTGAAGCCCTTAAAGAAGAAAGTTTGCATAAAAAAATTTCCCCCCTTTCCCTCTCTTTCTTATTTACCCTTTCTTGTTTCTCTTGATCTTTGTGTTTGGATATCAAACTTTCCACTTAGTTCTGGTCTTTTCTTTACAAATACTTGGAAATCTTATATTTTGTTGAATTCCCATATTTTCCCCTGGAAGTATAAAGTCAGTTTTGATGGATAGGTGATCCTTGGTTGGAGACCCGATTCTCTTGCCTTTCTGAATATCATATTCCAAGCCTTGTGGAACTTTAGTGTGGAAGCTGCCAGATCTTGTGTAATCCTGATTGGTGCTCCTTGATATCTGAATTGTCTCTTTTTGGCTTCTTGTAAAATTTTCTCCTTGGCTTGGAAGCTCTTGAATTTGGCAATTAGATTCCAGGGAGTTGTCTTTTGAGGATTTAGTGTAGAGGGTGTTCTATAAATTCTTTCAATGTCTATTTTGCCCCCTTGTTCAAGAACATCAGGGTAGTTTTCTTGGATAATTTCTTGTAGTATGACATCAAGATTTCTGTTTGTTTCTGGGTTTTCAGGTAGACCAATGATACTCAAATTGTCTCTTCGTGCTCTGTTTTCCTGATCCGTCATCTTTTCAGTGAGCTATTTTATGTTTTCTTCTATTTTGTCAGTCTTTTGACTTTGCTTTATTAATGCTTGCTGTTTTGCAAGATCATTGGTTTCCAATTTCCCAATTCTGTTCCTTAAGGCCTGGTTTCTGTTATATTCTTTTGGTTTTCTGCTTTAATCTTTTGATTGTCTGCTATAATATTTTGAATTTCCTTTTAGATTTGGTCTATCCTGCTTTTCATGGCTTCCAGCTATTTCTCCATTTGGGAGTTCTTATCCTTTAAGCTGTTATTTTCTTTTTGAACTATTTCCCACTTTTCTTGCCAGAAGGCTTCCATCTTTTTGATAAGTTTGTAAACCTTAAAATTTCTTAGACTTATAAATGTTGGAAATTTCACCATTGGGAAATTTCATACTTGAAATATTTCCTACTGATAGTCTATTGGAATGTGAACCCCCTTGGCATGGGAGGATCTTTCTCCTCCCTACTTAAGATTACTTTAGGACAGAAACCTTTTGCTAAACAATGGAAAGGGCTTTGACCTATGCTTAAGCATAGAACAGGAAGTTCTTTGAGTCATGATTGATTTTAGAATTGATACAATAGAGATACTTGGAATGACAGAACCAGGTCTTGGAACTTCCAATCTCCACCCTACTCAGGGTAACAGGATTTAGGAAGGGCTGCAGCAAAGGATCAAGATTTAATTATTTGAGAATATGACCTTCAACAGACATATGCAAAGCCACAGACCTCTGCGCGGTCCTGGGTTAAGCTAGAGCCACCATTGACACAGGGAAGACATGGACAGTGATTGGTAGATGTGAGAACTGAGGGGAGGGAACTTGGATGGTTTCCTTAAAGATAGCAAGGTCTGAGGACTGAGGGTGGTGGGAGAGGTTTTGCTCTGAGAGGTTGTGCTCTGAGAAGCTTGCTCTTAAGGAAGCTGGAGGTGGAGGCCCCTGAGACTGTTTCTCCATTTTGGTCATGTGAGTGATGGGGACTGATCTCCTTTCTTTGCCTCAGCTATCTAAGGGCTTGGGCCTTTTGGCCCAGCCTAAACAGAGGGGGTATTTAAGCCCTATTCCCTTCTCTCTCTCTCTCTCTCTCTCTCTCTCTCTCTCTCTCTCTCTCTCTCTCTCTAATACCTTTCTTCCTCCTGTTTGTAATTAAACTCCATAAAAGGTTGACTGCTGACTTGAGTTTTCATTAAGGAATTACATAGCTGAATTCCTTGGCGACCTTAAAGTAATATATATCAGTCTTTTAAAGTGATTTCCTTGTCACAAGCTCCAATTTAAGTTCTTCAAGATCTTGTAGACAATTTCCATTTTTTTTTTGGAAAATTTTGGTGCATTTATTTGGATTTCCTCTTCTATTTCCTCTGTAGTCTGGGTTTTTCCTCTGTAAAAAATTATCCAGGGTCAACCCTTCTTCTTGTTTTTCTTGCTGTTGAAAAGTTGTTGTTCCTGGGCACTATTTGCCATCACTGTGGTGGTTTTTCCTTCCCTTTTCAGTCAGAAATCTGAGTGAGATGGGCAGACTCTCTATGTATGGAGCTAAGGAGCAAGGATTTTGGGGGTCTCTGAAGCTTCCACTGTTTGCTGACCCTCTCTGTGCTATATAATTTTTATTGAGGAAGAGATGGGGAGGATATGAAGAACAGAGGATAATGGGAGGTTGTACCAGGGTATGGAGCAGTTGAGGGGAGAGAGGGAATATTGCTTGGTGATGCAAAGGAGAGAGATGCCCCCTGCCGAGAGGAAGCAGAAGGGGTCAGATAAGGACTGTTTGTCATTGAATGACTGAACTGATGTTCAGCTCCCTTTATACCCAGAAAAGATACTACACTTATCTGAGTGTGAATTAAATAACATAAAGTTTAATAACCAGTTGGGATTGGAGAGATATCAGGAAAGAGGGGCAAGGGAGGTCCCTAAATAAGGTTGAAGTGTGTCTCAGCTTTTGGAGCTGAGGCCAGGCCCCACAGGCTTGCGGAGGGTTTCTCCCACTCCTGTCTACTCTATATCTGTGCTAGCTTTGTCAAATTCAGAATCTTATCAGTAGGCAGAAAGCAAACAAGAACAGTTCTAACCTTCAGAAGCCTGTGTCTTTGGGCTGAACAGAGTAGAGGTACTCCACTCCAGACTGGGCTGAATGAGCTCCTCCCTCCTCCAACACCAGGAAGGAAGTCAAGTTGGCAGGAAGGAAGTGCTAGTCACACTAGCCCCTTCCCAGTTGCCCCTTCCCCAACCAACTGTCAATCTTATTTCCTTTCCACAGCTATCTCCCTGTGTGGGTATCCACAGCCTGTGTTCCTCAGCCTGCTGGGTCCTCAGTTCTAGCTGCTTTCAGGGGTAGGTCCTTGGTGGTCTCAGTCAGCTGCCAAGGACCCAAGTAAGGTTCCCCTCACTTGCTCCAGAGGTGCCCCTTGCTCACTAACTGATTCTAGCATGAGCTGGCTCTGCCTCTGGCTCTGTAGGTGGGGTGGGGAGAGTGGATCTGCTCTCACTTTGGTGGGAGCTTTTTCACCCCCCTTATGGTGTGGAAATGTCCAAATCGCACATACCTTCAGTGCTATGCCTTACTGTAGAGTCCCTTCGATCATATGAATTTGGGTTTTTTTGGCTTTTTGAGGTAGTCTGTATCAGTAAGTGGTGAGGAAAGAAAGAGTTCTGCATCTAGACTGCCACCATGTTTGCCTGGAAGAAGCCAGTATATTCATTTTTACTATATCTTGGTGTATAATATAATATGTATTTCTATGCCGTATTTCTGCCATATTGCTTTCATTGTTTCCAAAAGCAGAAGGTGGCCAGGGCAGGAAATGTTATATCAAATCGTGATTCCTATTCCCCCCCCCCCAAAGCTTGGATCTTTGGGCTTTATCAAACACTAGATTACTACATTCATTAACTACCAGCTCCCAGTGCTGTCAGGTCCCCTGTTGTCTCCTGTGCTGGGCTGTTGCCCACTCTGTCATTTCTTTACCTCAGACCAAGTTGAAGTAATTTGACCTGGTCTGAGTTCTGGTAGTTCTCCCCATTGCCACACTTACTGGACTTCTCTCCCTTCTCACCCCAGTGAGATGTGTTCTTCCTGCTTTCCTTTGTTTTGAGACATTTTATTTTCTATTTTTCTGTTGTTGGATGGTTTAGTCAAATTAAGTGTCTCTTACTCTGCCATCTTCTATTGTTTGTCTTTTAATGTACATATATATAATTTATTTATTTGGGGTGTATGGGGTGCTCAGGGAGGGGTAGTATCTCTGGTATGGAGGAATTGTCGTGCCCTCTTAGGGCAGCTCTCCAGTCTCTGACCCTCACCTGACACCCAGCTCTCACTTGTGGCTCCCAGTAGCTGCTAGCATGTGGCAGCAGCCACACCCCGGGCAATGGCTTCGACAGGCCGGCTAAACCTTGTGAGGATAGCTATCGGGTCGTAGACCCCTGGTGAACCAAGGCTTTGCTCACCCAGCATGGGAAGACTGCTTCAGCTGAACAGATGGAAGAAACCAATAAGAAGGTTCAACGGCTGAGATGGCGACGTAGCAAAGCACCGTGGAGTGCTTAGGGCATGTTGGAACACAAAAGACAATATGGCCATCCAATGCAGCTGAGGATGTCTCCAGGTGTAACGACTTTTCGTGCCATTGGACCCAGGCTTCCAATGCCAAGAGAGTGGGACTGTCTCTGTGTATCGACTTTTCCACTTAAATCTCCTTCAAGCATAAGTGTCTTTGTGCACTCATCTATACACCATAGATGAAAACACACAAAGACAATCGTCATCCTCAGTTACTGAGAGACTACTACTACATATATAATTTATTTAATGTATCTAATATTCATAATGGCAGAGATTATATCATATCATTTTTTGTATTTTCCCATAGTTCCTAGCACTGTTGAATAGAGTGTGTGCCTGATAAACTTCTGGTGATTGATTGATTAATGTACATACCCTTTTCATTGGACAGAGACTAAAGTACAGATAGCCTAATGTAGGTATCAAGTAATGGTATTTAGGTGCATAATTCAAAATATTCTACCACAGTAGGAAAGACCTGACTTAGACCAGTACTCTGACAGTTAATGGTTCAATCATGTAACAAGTGAGACAGTTATAACTGACCAAACAGTTCACGAAAAGTTTATGTAGCCATAGCAGGGCAAGATTTCTAACAAAGACAATCTGTGAGGACACCATTGATTCAGCTAAACATAACTTCATGGTCCTGGTCAAACTGTTAGTAGGAAGTTGGAAGCCTCAGAATTGAATTTGGAGCTCTTCATAGTCTTTTGCACTCAAATATATAGGAAACTTGCTCAACAACATAAGCAATTCAAGGAGAGCTTCATGAACTGTTAATCTATCAATAGCTAATATTTAAGCACCTACTGTGTGCCAGGTACCCTGCTAAGCACTCTACAATTAACTCATTTTATCTGCACATCCCTGGGAGGTCGGAGCTATCATTTGCATTATAACAGATAATTAAGTGTTATAGAGTAACAGAAATTTAGAGCTAGAAGAGTCCATAAAATATTATCTAGTTCAGTCTTTAAAACATGGTTTAGTATTATACATGAGAAAACTGAATCCCAAAGAATTAAGTGACTTTGACAAAGGCAGTTCATCTAATATTTGACAATAATAAAGGACATTTATACAGTTCCAAAGGCATCCAGGTGTTACAGTGTTGGGCCTGGAGTCAGAATGATCTGAGTTCAAATACTGACAGACTCATATAAGCTACATGAGCCTGAGTAAGTCACTTAACCACTGTTTGTCTTGATTTTCTCACCTGTAAAATAAGGGTAATAATCACACCTACCTCCCAGACTGGTTGTAAGGATTCAATGAAATAATTGAGCACTTGGCACAGTTCCTGGCACATACTTTTATCATTGTTATTTAGTAATTTTCAGTCATGTCTGACTCGGTTTTCTTGGCATAGATACTAGAGAGGTTTGTCAATTCCTTCTCCAGTTCATTTTGTAAATGAAGAAATTGAGTTAAGTGACCTACCCAGGGTCACACAGCTATTAAGTGTTTAAGGCTGGATTTGAACTCAAAAAGATAAGTCTTCCTAACTTCAGGCCCAGTACTCTATCCACTATACCATCTAACCACCCTACCTAGTCCTAGTCTCCATCTATCTAACTTATATGGTGAAATCAGCAAGGTATTACGATGGAAAGTACACTGATTTTGGAGTAGGATAACCTAGATTCACAACCTGCTTCTGATTTTTCAGTATCTTTGGGATCTTTAGAAAGTTATTTAACCACATTGGGTCCCACTTTCCTCAACTGTAAAATAAAAAGATGATTTTCTAATGAAATCTATGACCTATATGAATATTTTTATCATTTCCATCCCATAGTCTTGAAACTGTCATTTGCTTCTTTTTGTTTAGTCAGCTTGGCATCTATGCTGTCATTCTTATGAACTATATGTTCAATGTGGACTTTGAAGTGATTTCCCATAAATCTATTCCCAAAATTGCAAGGAAGAAGAGTCATTACCTCAAAGATTGACCTTTTAGAACCAAGTGGGATGAAAAAAGATCATCTTCTTTCCCAAGTATTAGTCAAAATTCATCTCTAATCTTTGTTCTTGAAGAACCCAGAAAATAATCCCTTGAAATCTGAGAAAAAGAAAAGAAATATGTGAGGCCATTTGGAATTTAGAACATAAAATATATGCATTGCCTATTTTATGCAGACAAGTGAGTACGTGTCTGCATAAAATAAGACTCTTTTTTTAATATTATTTTATGGATTGGCCATAGACTGTGTAATACAAGTGGGGAATAAAAGAATAATGGGAAGGATGAGACCTGACTGAATAATTCCCTTGCATGTTTTTTTAAGGATCTTTGTCAGGAGAATGGATTTCCCTTGTACCACTTTTTGCTCCTGTTCCTTTTTATGTCACTGATGAGGATGTATTGGGTGAGCAGTGTGTATGTTAACCATCTTTGCAATATCTCAAACTTGACACCAGGACTGTGAAAACCAATAAGAAACATACAAAATGAATGTGGCGAGGGGAGCAACCTCATAGTGTTTGGAGAACCTGAAAATGGTGCCCCATTTGTCTCAGCTGGTGACTGGGATTGTAATAGGATACTGAAATGATGGGAATTATTAACGTTTTTTTTTTCAGTGACAGTCTTTCAGATTGTAATCTCATGTATTGGGAATGCTATGCAAAGCATTTACTTGGCCCTGTGATAAGGAGTTAGTAAAACTTTGTGGTGGGTATGTAAAGTGAAAAGAGTAGATGGGGCTGCTGGGGATTTTACATATATGGTAAGAATTAAAATTAGTCACATGGGATTACGGGATCGTAGATTAGAGATGAGAGGGAAACTCAGAGGACATCTAATTCATTCCCTTCGTTTTATAGATAAGGAATTTGAGAAACATTTGAGCAAAGACTTGGGTTTTTAGAATTTAGTTGTATCTGACTCTTCATGACCCCGTTTAGGGTTTTCTTGGCAAAGGTACCAGAATGGCTTGGAATTCCCTTCTCCAACTCATTTTACAGATGAGAAAAGTTAGGCAAATAGAATTAAGTGACTTTCTCAGGTTCATACAGCTAGTAGGTATCTGAAGTCAGATTGAAACAGGAAGAGGAATCTTTCTGACTCTAGACTTAACACTCTATCTACTGTGCCACTTAGTTGCCTCAATGACCAAGGTCACAAAGATAGTAAATTGTAAGAGAGGGATTTAAGCCCATCCTCTGAATTGAGAACCACCATATGAAATAATGGACTTAAAATATTATTTTCATTATATAAAATCAAATTCCCCTCCCAACATTAGAAACAAATAAGTATAGTGAATGACAGTGAAAAGCTTCATATGATAGAATCAGAAAGCTCGATGATAAAAATGAGATATTGATTCTGGAAGATTTTAATTTAGATTAGTTCACTTAAAAAGAGTAATAAATTGAAATGTATCGCACATAGCTCACATTTTAAATGACTTATCAGGGGATCAAAATGAAACCTGAGGCAAGTAATAATTTTAACTCCAGCATGAACCCAAGTGGCCAGTGTTAAATTATAGTATCTTTGCAAATAATTTGGACAAGAACAAGACAAGTGATATATCTCTGAATGACTGATGGGAGCCTGAGATGCAATGCAGAAAGAAAAACTGGGGAAAGAAGTGGAAGGAAGTGGTAATAAATTAGGAAGACAAACATCTGAACTATTAGGTTAATGACTTAAAGGAAGACATTCTGATGCCTTGTGCCTACTTCAGTTTCCTAGTTTGCAATGGCCAGATAAAATGCCTTACAGATGGGCAAATATGGAATGGAATCTGGGAAATGCATGCTTCCAGATCTTGCAATTTAATTCTTCTTGGGTAAATGAAGGGTTTTTCAATTAGCTACTTTTTCTTCCTAATGTCATATTGAATTTTAAGTTCTCATTGTCCTTGTTTTATATTTCACATATTAAAAAATGAAGAATTTGGAAGGGGCATTCTTTCCTATTTTTTTCATTTCCTCATGTGGATATGAATGGTGACTGAAAAACTGAGCATTATGACTCTGATTATCACTATTTACACCTTAGCCTATTTTTAAAAATTCATTTTCAATATTAGTCCAAATATATATATACAAATATATGTCTGCATGTATAAAATATGTATTGAAACTCTTATCTTCTAAGAATTCATACTAAGTATCAGTTCCAAGGCAGAAGAGAAGTAAGATTAGGCAATTGGGATTAAGTGACTTGAGCAGGGTCACATAGCTAGGAAGTGTTTGAGGCTAGATTTGCCAAATATATTTTTACCCAAACAGAATGCACACATAATGACATGCTGCCATTTTCCATTTTAAGAGAGGCAGTATGGTTCATTGAAAAGAATCCTCGTTTTGGAATCAGGCGACCAAAATTATCCCACTGTTTTTGCCATCTGGTTAACCTTGGTTAAGTCATTTAACTTTCGTTGGCCCCAGTGTCTACCACTGTTAAATTAGAGGATTATATTACGGGACTTTTAGTATCCCTTCCAGCTCTGAGTCTATGGCTGTATGATCTTAAGTGCCTTCCTTTTTCAGCCCAAGCTCCCCATATAGGAATCAAGCTTTTGAGATGTGCCTTCCCATGTTGTCTTGTTTCTCTCTCCATTATCAAATTATTTTCCAAGAATGTAAAAAAGTACTGAAAAAGTTCTGAAATGGATGACTGCCCAGGTGAAGAAAGACTGTTTCTTTTCTGGCTTTTTCAGTAATGGTCTGGCTGCTTAATCTTCACTTTAAAGAGCTCTTCTTTTGTAAGTTCAATACTTGCCTTCTTAGAACTGAGATGCTTTGTTAAAGGCTTAGCTTCCAAAGAATCCCAGGATGCTTTGTGAGCCATTAAGCTTAATGAGTTAATTTTTTTTCTAAGTTAATATGTATAGCCCACTGATGATAACTATAAGTGGGCCCTCCTGGCTTCTCACAAAAGAAAGTTTCTCTTTCAACAAAAGCCATTAGACAGAACTTTCTAGTAGAACAAATTTTTGGTCTCAAGTATGGCATAAAACATCACATGCCTTTTTTTGTATTCTTGAGCTATTATATAACCAAGGTATCAGTTACATCAAAGTGTGTCATCCTACATAAAGATTCATTGAAAATCAGTTCCCTTTCTTTCCAAATGTGTGGGTCCCCACCTCCCTATCCTGACCATAGAATTCTGTGGCAAGCAGATCACTTTTTCCCCACTTTGAAAAGCAATTTGTAATTTCGCATATATTCATAATGAAACAGAAAAAGCTACCCAGGTCATTTTCATCATGAATTTTTTTCAGAGGGTATATCAAAAGGCAAACACCATGAAACCACCAGAGAACCTTTTCAATGACATTTTTCAAAGAATGCCTTAGTCCACAGAGGAAGCCGCATTAATAATAGAGATCTTTCCAAATTCCCTGCTCCCTTTCAAAACCCCTTTTCTGATCCCTACACACACACACACACACACACACACACACACACACACACACACACACACACACATATACATCCCTCTACTGGGCATCCTTTCAGATGCTGAGCTTTCTTGGACTTCAAAGGGAACTCCTAGCACAAGGGAATCCATAGCCCTTAGGAAGAGAATGTCAATCAATCTCATCACATGGAAGAATAAAGCAAGCACCTGTCCCTAAGGATCTGACATGGGTTCGTTTCAGTTATCAAGATATGAAATAAATGGAAGGCAGCAGCATGGTAGCCCTTTTCTCAGCTAGTAGACACTGAGAAAAGGAAGAAAGAAAATAGCAATGTTCCCAGATCTAGTTCTCTTAATCTGTAGTTTTATATAGCAGAATCATAAAGGAGGAAATGTGCAAAAATGCATGTGAAGAGAATCTGTTTTAACTACATGGAGTTAAAGAGGCATGTCTACTGCTTAAGAAGGTGTAGTAATGCCTAAAAACCCACAAAAGAATAATTCAAAGGTTGACAGAATAGAAAGAAGACTGAGTAAAATGTTTTCTGCTCATGTAGAGGCTATCTTTAAGAATTATTTCATATTCATAAAATTGTTTGGTTTGGGGAGAAAGAAAATGCACTCTTGAGAATATATTTAAAATTGAGTAAAATCAAGGGACTAAGGAAGAAGAAGGGAAGGGAAGGAAAAAGGAAGGTAAGAGAAGAGGGAGGGAGGAAGGAAGGAAGGAAGGAAGGAAGGAAGGAAGGAAGGAAGGAAGGAAGGAAGGAAGGAAGGAAGGAAGGAAGGAAGGAAGGAAGGAAGGAAGGAAGGAAGGAAGGAACAAAAGGAGAGAAGGAGGAGAGAGGGAGGAAGGAAGGGAGAGAGGAAAGGAGGGAAAAATTAATTTTTCAATTTTGCTGTACCATTAGAAATAATAAGTAAGAAGAATACAAAGAAGCACAGGAAAATATACACTGAAACAAACAGAAAGTATATACCAGGAAACAATATACACAATGACTACAACATAAATGTAAAGAACAAAAATCCAAAAAAAGTTCTGTTTGACCCCAACAAAAAGATGTGAGAATGGATTTCCCTTTTTTCACTGAAGAAGTGGCAGGCAGTGGCTATGAAACATTGATTGCATCTACTGTCTGACTAAGTTTATGTGTTTGCTAGCTGTGGTAAATGGTTCTTTTCTTTCTCATTAAAAAAATTACAAAAATAATGACTCTTTGAATAGGGAAGAGGGATATATTGGGAGATGAAGATAATGAAAAGGGATTCTTTGTTTGTTCTTAAATGCAGTTGAAAAATCCACAAACCATCCATGTCTTGCCAACACAAAACAGCTAGCATAATGATTCAACATGGAAATTGTAAGAGATAGTAATTTCAAGGGTGTACATTGATTGAATCTGGATAAATAATGGATCAAGTTTTGCCTACCCTCCTCCCTTTTCCTCCTACTTCAGAAGCCTTTCAGCTTCCTCTCCCCCTTTCCCTTGAACCTTCTTCTAAGTCACTCAGGGTGGACTATGATGCTTTAGAGAAAATACTCTTTTCTCTTCTTTAACTCAAGTAGGGTTTATTGGGGAAGATAGGACAATGACGAAGGATAAGGTAAGAGGGATGGGGTTTTCCCTATTCTCTACAAGGAGCCTTGGTTTGGAGGATATTGAAACAAAGTCAGTCAGAGAGATATGAGGACAACTGTCTTTCTTCTTCTCTATCAATGAGCCAGGTAACTCCAACTTGATTAATTCAAGTCCAGAGACACAATTAGTTTCTTTACCACCATCAGCCACACCAACCAAAGCCTCAGCTTCTTCTCCACCACTCTGTCAGAAGCCTAAGATCCAGTCTAGCCCAGTTCAGCTGTTGACTTAGCTCCAACTGTTTTTCCCAGTAACATTCCAAATGGAATGTTCCTTTTGACTGACAGATGATGTCCTTTGCATGCTTGTATAGTCTCTCTTTTTCAAAACAAAGTGATACAGTTTTATGCAGACCCTTTGTGGGAAAAGATTCTGGCTGGTTGAAGGTGGCACAGGTATTAGGTACGTGTGTGTGTGTGTGTGTTTGTACGTGTGTATCTTTGACCCAGAACCTAGAAAGCTTGTACATAGGGTAGAGATATGAGATGTTTAGTCAATCATTGATTAATTGAATCACATTTTCAATGGCTAGTTAATTTCTTAATAATGGTAGATGTCAGAATCTGGACATTTATTCCTTGTGGTCACATCTGTGGTACACCTAGATATATCTCAAATCATGTGAGAATTCTGTCAGTATGTAGCAAGCACTCTTCATTTTAGGAAACCCTTATTCAATATTTGCATAATATACTACATTGTGTCAAGCTGCTTAAAAAGTATCATATGGAACTAAACAAGGTCAGCCCTATGTGAAGGCAGGGAATGAACTGAAGTTTAAAGGGTACCACTAAGGCCATCTCCCCCTACTTAGTGAAGTTACCTGGTTGAACATTAAAGGTTATCATCATCAATTATATTGAATGAGGCAAACTGTTTATTGAATGCTCAGTGGACATATAATAGTCAAAAGAAAGGAAAAACTTTAAAGACAAGGCATTCAAAATCAAGAAGTCTTAGAGGAAGAAAAAAAATGCAGAAGCCAACTAGTCTAAACCAATTCCCCTGAGAAACCCTACAAGATATTGCTGGATCATTCAAATTCTGTTTGAAAAGTCTCAAGAAGGAAGAAAACACTCTCTCCTAAGGCAACTCAATGCATTTTCAAATTGTTCTAACTGTTGGAAATTTTTCCTTATTTTCAAGTCTGAATCTGCCTTTCTGCAATCTTTCAACCCTACTTCTGTCCTCTGGAGTCAAGGAGGGCAAGTTAAATTCTTCTCCCCTGTGACAATCATTCAAATATCTTAAAATATTAGAATATGGCTCAAGTCTTCTCTAAAGTAAATATTCTTGGTACCTTTAACCATTCTTAATATGGTATAGGGTCTTGTTCCCTTATTATCTTGATTAACCTTTCCTTGGAACCAATACACCATATTAATTTTAAGATGGAGAATAAGGGTTGAGAGAGTCAGGGAAGAGAAAGACAGACAGACAGACAGACAGAGACAGAGAGAAGAGATTTCTATCTCAATAAAAGAATTTGAAGACTCTCAACTGTACAGCTTTATACATTTGTGTGATGAATATGTGTAGGTTAAATATGCATTTGACAGTCTCATTCTCTGCTCTGAAAGGGAATTTGAAAAATAAATGTGGAAAAGTACCAGGTTTCTCCAGGGCCCTGGGAAGTAGCATTCATCCTTTTTCATTCTCGTCTTCCCTCTTTCCATCCTCCCTCCTGTTCCATCCTTCCTTTCTCCCTCCCTCCTTCATTCTATCTTTTATCCCCCTCCCTATGCTCCCTTGCTTATCCTGCCCTTTGCTCTATTTTATTTCTTTATCCTTTTCTCCCCTCTTCTCCCTTCCCTGGCTCTATCCTTTCCTGCCTTTTCCTCTTCTCCCTTCACTTCTACTACCCTGCTTTTCCCTTCCCTACACAAAGTTCCTTTTAGTACATGCTCAGCCCTGGCCTCCTTTCTCTTCCCTTGCTCTCCTTTCTCCTTTCTTCCCCTCTTCTTCCCTTCCCCCCTTAACTCCCTTTTCTTTATCCAATAATATTTTATTATTCATTCTAAAACCTAACTGTGGATGGTGCAAAGACTGATCCTGAAATCCTTTAGATATCACTGTGTGAGTGCTGAACTAATGCCTAGATGTGCACCTGGGGAGAATGAATCTTTCTATTCAAGTTTTTTTCTGCCAAGATCCATAACATCTACAGAAAATAATACATGGAAGTCCTTGAAACTGGTGAGCTCTCATTCATTGTTTGGAGCAGTAGATTGAGTACATGTTGCAATTAGAGCCACACTAGAAAATGAAATCCATTATAAAAACAATCTTTAGTCCACTTAACATGCAGATGGTAGGCAAGGAACTATATAAAATAGCCCAGGTTGTTGCCAAGTTACCAGGATCGCTTTATAATTCATGCAGAGAAGTCAAGTGAGCTTAGAGAAAAATATTTCTGAAGTAGATCTCTAAGGGGAGGGATAAAGGAATGACTATTAAACACATAAGAAAGCCAAAATTTTGATTAATATGTTAAAAAGAACTTCAATTTGATAATAGCACTACTCTTTATACTTTATTTCTGTTTATTCTCAGATACTTTTCTCACAAAAAATAATTTAGTACCATAATCAGGTAGAAACAAAAAATTCTGGATACATAACAATAATATTTCAAAATTCTATAGCACTTTAAATTAATAAAGTTACTTTGCATCCTTGGAACACTGGAGTTATACCTTAACAAAGAGAACAGAATTATAATATTTTAAAGTTCCAAAGGACCTCAAAAGATCCATTGTATAAACATTCCCAATAAATAAATAAATTAAAGAATTCCTAGTATAGTAGCTGCAACCTTTACTACTAGTTCTTTTTATATCTTATTTTTTTAAGTTTATGTTAATATAATTTTTAATAGTTGTTTTCTGACATTTTGTAATCCTCGTTCTCTTCCTTCTACCAATTCTCCCTTCCCAAGACAGCAGGTAATATGATATGGCTTGTATTTGTGTTATCACACAATGCATTTTCCAAAATGACTAGAGAAAAATTCACAGAGGAAATAAAGTGAAGAATGGTATGTTTCAAACTGCATTCACTCTTTCAGTTCCTTCTATGGAAGTGGATAGCCTCTTTTATTATGAATCTCTTGGAGTTGTTCTGGATCCTTGTATTGCTGATAACAGTTTGTTCATTCACAAATGATCCATCATGCTTTATTCCTGTTACTGTATACAATCCACTACTATTTCAATAGTATCCCTTGTCTACCTCCCCTAAGACTCTTCTCACTCCAATCCATCCCTCTGTCAGCAAGTCACTCCACTCTTCAATAAAGTCCAATAGCTACCTATGACATCCATATAAAATTTGGAATTCAAAGAACTTCATCACCTGGCCTTTCCCTTTACATTTCAAGTCTTCTTACACCTTACTTACCCCAATACGCTGTAATCTATTAACATTCACCTTCTTGTCATCTCTAACACAAGACATTCAACCTCTAATTCTATTTTCACTTGTTATCCTCTACAATACTCTTTCTTCTCATCTTTGACTCTCGCTTTTTTCAGATTCCAGTTAAAAATCCAACCTTCTTAGAAATGCCTCTCCCAATTCCCCTAATGCTAATACTGTGTATTTTTTAACCCTAACATTCTGTCTTAGTATCATTTCTAAGACAGAAGAGTGGCAAGAGACAGACAATTGTTGCCTAGGATCACACAGTCAGGAAGCATTTGAGGAAAGATTTGAATCCAGGACCTCCTATCTTCAGGCCTGGAGCTCTAGCCACTTGGCTACCTAGCTTCTCTGCTCCTTCTTTCTAACAATCATCATCAATTTTTCCTGTATATATCTTGATTGCTCTTAGTTCTTTGCACTTTGTCTCTTCAATTAGACTGTGAGCTCCTGGAAAGCAGGGACTTCCTTTTGTCTCTCTTTGTACCTCCAGAGCATAGAATAGTGCTTGGCGCATAGTAGGTGCTTAACAAATCTTATTGACCCTAATCAATATTGACTGAGTCAATAATATTGAGTGAAATTGTGTTTCTTTTAATTTCTTTAATTTGACTACTATAAGTGACTATCTAACCTCTGATCAAAACCAGAAAAGAAAAATTTGTTTCTTGGATTTTTTTCTGTTTAAGCTTCCTCTTTAAATGTGTATGATCTGATTTAAGTCACTTTTAATATTTATGTATGCTTTATTATGTGCCTGTCCCTACAATGTTTAGGACTCAGAAACAGAAGACTAGAGATATCTAATACTCATTTTTTAAACCTGGAGAATTTAATATAAACACAGAATCTTGAAATTTAATATTTAGAAGGAACCTAGAAGACATCCAGTCAGACTATAAAACTAACAGTGTGTATAATTTAATTCATTTATATTCCACTTTCTTTTTTGTTAAACCCTTACCTTATGTCTTAGAATTGATACTAAGTATTAGTTCCATGACAGAAGAGCAATAAGGGCTAGGTAATTGGGGTTCAGTGATTTTCCCAGGATCTCCCATAGTTAGGAAATGTCTGAGGGTCCATTTGAACCCAGGAACTCCCATTTCTAAACCTGGCACTCTATCCACTGAGCCATCTAGTTGCCCCTATATTTGACTTTCTCTACATCCAGTCCTAATCTTTTCAGTTTCTAATTTCCCCTGTGCCATATTACCTTTGCATTTAGGTTTTATATATTTATACTTGTATGTCTACATGATATCTTTTTTGATGGGTACAAGTTTTTTGAGTGGGCTTGTTCTTACCATACCCTGCACACTTAACACAGTATCAAATACATGATATATTTCCTCACATTTAAAAAATGTTTGTTGATCAATATATTGATTGATTCCTATTGCAGTGGTCCATTTTTGCAATTTCCTCAATGATATTAACACAGGGTTTTTAGTTTTCCTTTCTATCGAATCCTCTTCCATTATCCTTCAATATTTATAAAGACAAACTCTAGCATTCTAACAATGTAAATCATTAGCCTCCATATGTCTAAAGTTCTCTTCCCCATTTTAATCACACAATTTCATTGTCCTGAGAGACCTCCACCATTCCATGAACTGTGCCACAACCAAGGTCTTAAATGCGAAACTCCATTTCCTTACCAAAGTCTCCTATCCTCTGTAAATCTTGAAATCTCTCAGAATTGTGAATGTTAAAAATTTCTCCATTGGGGAATCCTCCATTGGAACAATTCCCTACTGGAAAACATTCCCTATTTTGATGTGAGAACTCGCCAGGATCAGAAATGGGAGGACCTCTACTCCACCCGTACTTAAGACTGCTTTAGGGGAGAAACTCCTTGCTAAACAATGAAAGTACTTAAAACCATTTTAACTATAACAGTTTACGCCATATATTATTTTAATTATAACAGTTTATGGCTCCCACTCTTTTAACTGCCACAATTTAAGGCCTTCAACTATTTTAAGTGTTACAGTTTATGGCTGATCACGAAGTTGGTGATAAAACCCTCAATTGCCTCCTTTGAGAGGGGATACTGAGGAATGGAAGGAGGTGGGCTAGATTTAGTTTTTATCTGCACAGGAACAGCAGATTTAAGTAAGCCTACATCGGAAGAAAATGTGGCCAAAGAGACTCCGGTATATCTTTAGGTATTTCAAAAGTGGAAGGCTCTTTTGCTTCCTGGTTTTCCAAGAGAAGTACAGGGAGTAAATTTAAAGATTCCTCTGGTACTTCCAATGATAAAGAACTATCTAGTGAACAAGTTATTGTGGCTCTAAGTTTGCATAGAAGGTCTCTCCCCAGCAAATTTAAAGGGGAGTCAGGCATCAAAAGAAAGGAATGTTGTACCTCTAGAGGTCCTACAGACACCATTCTAGGGGTTAGTTTTTCAACTCTTTGGGGTATTCCTGATACCCCCACTACACTTTGTGAATCAATGGAATAACAATTTAAATCTGGTACATTCTTCAATACAGACCTGGTAGCTCCAGTATCTAATAGACAATCATAATAAGTGTTACCCACCTTTAAGGTAATATGGGGTTCATTAGTATGGGGAGGGCAGTAGATAGGGACAACGGATAGTAGGACATCAGGGTCTGGAAAATCAAAGGTTGTATCCTCTGATTCCTGTGCCCCAGCCCCACCCCGACACCATCATTGTGTTTGGGATATTCCTTGGTCACCCCCCTGAAGGGCACCTTGACTATTTTTTGGACGAGCTCCATTTCTTATATTTTGTTGTTGGGTATTATCATTTTCTTCATTTGGAGCATTGTCATTATTTTCCCAATTCCTATTTCTATAATTCTGGTTTCTAAAGTTCTTATTTCTATATTCATTATAGTTATTTCCATAGTCATTATTATAATTTCTAAAATTTCTAGAATTCTGGTTTCTATGACCATTATCATCATTATAGTTGTTCTGGTTTCTATGACCATTATCATCATTTCTATAGTTGTTATTTCTAAAGCTATTATTAAACTGCATATTCCTTCCAATCATCTTAAGAAAGGTTCTACATTCCATCATTTTGTGGCCCTTCTCACAGAAGTAGCAAGTTATTGATTTATTTGTGAATTCCTGCAAAGGGGCTATAGTCTCTCCCTTATTTTTCAATTGTCTCTTTAACATTTCAATTTCTTTCTTTAAATCTTCCACTGATGTATCGTCTTCCTCAAGTCTTTTTACACGACCTTTATAAACATAGGTTGCTACTCTCCTTAGTTCATCAAGGTCCATAGAGTCCCAATTAGGACAGCTACTTCTAAAGTAGTCTTTTACCACTGAACAACAATTCTTAACAAATTGCCTACGTATTTGTCTAATGTCTCTTTCTCTGGATAAATCAAGGTCCATATATGTATTCCCTACGTCAATAAGTCTATTCATAAACTGGGAGGGTGTTTCATCAATATGTTGTCGGGCTTTTTCAAATTTTGACCATTTTTCAGGTCTATCAGAGAAAGCTCTCATAACTGTCAATAATGCTTCTCTGGCCTGGTTTAGTTTTGTGTAATCTAGTTCAACATTGGGGTTCCAATGTGGATCTTCAGTTGGCCAATAATGTCCTCTTCTACCTCGTTTTTGATTAGCCAGAGAGACGATATTATTTTTCTCTCTCTTTGTTAATAATGCTTCTAATATATTCTCAACATCCAACCAAGTGGGGTCAAAAGTTCTGAATATGTTCTCTAATTTTTTTTATAATTGATATTGGTTCGTCCTCAAATGATGGCATATCTTCCTTCAATTTTTTTAAATCCTCAGGGTATGATGTCTTACAGATACCAAGTTTCCATTTTTATTAAAAGTGGGTACTTCCCTTAAAGGAAATAAGCTATCTGAATTATTTGGTACTCCTATTTCTAAGCTTCTTGCTCCATTCTCAGTTGGGTAAGTATAAGAAATAGAAGAGTTGGGCACATTAAGGGAAAGGGTTTGTTGTTGTCCCATAGTGCCAGAAAAATCAAAGGTAGGGTGTGAATTTAGGTTGGAATGTGAACTTAAAGTGAATTGTGTAGGATGAGAAGGAGGAGCCAAGGAAGAAGTGTGAAAGGATACAGAGGTGTTTGGATTGGAGGAATCAGTAAGGTATGAAGTAGAGGGATTAAGATCAGAAGTATGGGTAAGGTGTGAACTTAGAGTTGATTGTGTTGGGTCGGAAGCAATATAATGAAGGTGATTCTTCTTAAACTCTATTGATACTGTTGATATTAAATAACCTTTTTCAGTTTTTTCTCCACTCCAAATATTAGGAATGAATGAACAAAGAACTTAAAACGATGATTGGAAACTTATGCACTGAGACCCATTTAAAATGGCCTGAAATTCTCCCTCTGGCCCTATTTTATCTTAGAAGCAGGCCTAGAGGAGACCTACACATCTCACCGTTTGAGATGCTTTTTGGACATCCGCCTATACAGGCTAAAACCTTTTTCCCCTGCATATACCTCACTATTAGGGGGAGATACTACTATTGCTATATACAGGAGTTACAGCACAAACTACATGAACTTCATGAATCCAGAGCTGCAGTACAAGCCGGACCATTAGACTTTTCTCTGAATGACCTGAACCCAGGAGACAAAGTTTATATTAAGAATTTCAAGCGTACTGGAGCAACTCAGCCTTCGTGGGAAGGACCATTCCAAATATTGTTAACTACTCCAACATCTATAAAAATTGGAGAAAAAGACTCTTGGATTCATTGCTCACATGTGAAGAAAGCATCTTCTGCTGAGACTGACTGTAACCTATCGCATGAATTGGAGATAATAATCCATAGACAAGTGGATGCTGTTTTTTTTTTTAGAACACATTGAATTACTGATTTTTTTCCTTATTTTTATTATTGCTTTTCTTTGTTTTTTATTAGAATATTTTATTTTTTATCATTTCTTGTACTAAAGGTACACATAAATTATTTTTTCTGCAGTAATAGAAGTTAATATATATATTCTTGCTATAATGTCAATGCAAAAGCTTTAAACTATGGGAACCTGCCATTTATTGATAAAATATTATAGGACTGTGATTAATGTTAATGTCTGATTCCAGAAAAATGGGATAAAAACAAGGAGCACAGGCTTAACCTAAATAGTGCCGAAAAGAGCACACAGGAAATACTAATGTGAGACTTGAGGTTGCGACGCTTGACATACATTAAGTTGTAGGACTTCCTTGTATCTACACTCTTTTGTGAAGTACTCATACAAATACAAAGTTTGACTATCATGCTGGCTCCCTATATCCCTGAGAATGACAAAAAAAATCAAATGAGGGAATGACATTTCCCTATCAAAATAGAATTCGAATTACTTTTCTTTCTTATATTATGGCAACTTCCTGTAGTTTTGGCTACAAATGGCTAAGTGAAATATTACTTCATTCTGTCCTACATGCTTGTGGGATAGAAATTACTTTAAATTGGACCTATACTGGACCTATTTTGAATTTTTTCTTTATGTTTTTGATTGTTTTTTCTTTTCTTTTGATAATTGATTCATACACCCCCATAACTGAACATTGCATTCTGAGCTAAACTTGATGTTTTTTAACACCTACTTCAGGGGGGATTGTATTTTAATTTAAAATTCAAGAATTTTTGAATTTTTTTGCTTGAGATTGTATTTTTATGAAATTCCAAGATTTTGATTTTGTTCAAGAAAAGATCTTCAAGAAAGAAGCTTGAAACTTTTATATCCAGAGAATGAACTGTTGCAGAAAGATGCTGGAAAACCACACTTCATCAAGAAGATCAAGAATGAACTTTGGATATGATTGATTGAACTGAACTTTGACTGAACATTTATTGTAAATGTACACATTTATGCCAAAAGGGACTGCCCCTAATTTGGCTTTCTGTCAATGCTCCTAGCAAAACATTGGTTTTGCTTTCTTTTCTTTTCTATTTCTTCCCTCACTATTCTAATTTCTCTTAGAAAATTGAATATTGTGTATATCTATAGTTAGAAGTGCATTTAGGATTACAAATTGATTATGTTAAATGATCAATGGGGAGATTAGTCTCCCAATGATCATCAGGGGGGATTGTAAATCTTGAAATCTCTCAGACTTGTGAATGTTAAAAATTTCTCCATTGGGGAATCCTCCATTGGAACAATTCCCTACTGGAAAACATTCCCCATTTTGATGTGAGAACTTGCCAGGATCAGAAATGGGAGGACCTCTACTCCACCTGTACTTAAGACTGCTTTAGGGGAGAAACTCCTTGCTAAACAATGAAAGTACTTAAAACCATTTTAACTATAACAGTTTAAGCCATATACTATTTTAATTATAACAGTTTATGGCTCCCACTCTTTTAACTGCCACAATTTAAGGCCTTCAACTATTTTAAATGTTACACCTCCCATATCTACTAGTTTCATTTCTAGTGGGCCTATTCTTTTCTGTCACCATTAATTCCACTCTCCTGAGATGGTCTTGAAAAGATCATTAAGAATACAGTTCCTTAGAGATGGAAAGGCACCTAAGTTTATCATGTATTGGGGATGCTTAATATCCTAGTAAGGAACAAGACAGATTTCATGCAGCCTCAGGACACAGAATCAGAACTACTGTATTGAAGTAATAGAGAAGTAGCCTTCAGCTCATCATGGAAAATAAAATAAAACTTTCGGGTAATTAGAGCTATTTAAAACTGCAGGGAGTTTATTTGAGAGTTATTGCATTTCCTTACTATCACTGGAGATATTTAGGAAGATGCTGGAAGATAACTTATTGAGAAAGTTATATGCTGACCAAATTTCTACTTTGAGCTTCTGTGGGGAAATGAGCAACAAAAGAGAGATGTCCTTGAGTGAAATAAGGATAAAGAATTCATGTAAATGACTTGGAGGGGTGGAAACTAGTGGGATAGGACAGAATTTTAATTTGGGGAGGAAGAATTTAATGAAATTTGGGGGAAATTGAGTTATATTTAAAGGACAATAATGTCTTGTTTCTACTTCTAGGTTAAAATAAGAGCAGGATCAAGAACAGTTAAGGAATGTGTGTGTGTGTGTGTGTGTGTGTGTGTGTGTGTGTGTGTGTACTAAGGAAACTCAAAGATTATCAGGGAATATAAACTGTAGGGGAGGAATCAAGAGAGAAAAGGTAAAGGTATGTGCCAAAATAATAATATTAATAACAGCAATGATGATGATGAAAATAATTATAATAGTTTTGAGAAGTGGTACCATGCTTAGATTACTAGACTAAGAGTTAATGGTCTTAGAATACTAGGCTTGGTTGTGTTTTTCACACTGTTGTCCATTTAAGAAAATTGTTACAGAGAATGATTAGAAGAGAATAAATAACCTAGAAAATTAACAGCTGACAAAGAAGGTGGTGTCTAAGAATGGGCTGTCTACTTCTGGGCCATAACTTAAAACATAGAAATTATAGATTCCGGGCCAGAAATGGAGTACCCCTAACAAATGACAGGAAAAATGTATTATCTAAGCATTTTATAAATCTAATCAAAAATATCTTTAAACTAAAAAAGTTGTCAGAGGGGAAAAAAATCTTTTTGTATATCCCCCATGCTAGATACATATGCTATAAAGGAAGAAGAATAGCAAAGTAGCCAACCAGAAATTCACAGGAGACAAAATTTAATAAAGGAATCAGTAGTAAAACCCATTTTCTCAATGTTTATACAATTTAGGCAACAACAACAACAAAAAGGAACTAAAGGTCCTAATGCAAGGAGGCAAATTTGCCTTTGAAGGTATTGAAACTTTATGAGATGAAATACTTCACTACTCAGGCCCTCAATTGATAGTCATTATTAAAAAAAACAGGAGGGGTAAAGGAGTAAGGGGACAGAGTGATGTAGAAAAATCCAGGAACAAAATAAGGGAAATATGATGGGAAATATTTGAGTCAATCAAAAAAAGAAACAGGTCATTTTGTCATTGGATTGTTTTAGACTATCTGATCATAAAGGGGGAATAAAAAAGTTTTAAAAACAGATCATGACCTTGGCACAGAAGAAGTATGATTTAGTAATGACTCTCTCTGTCTCTCTATCTCTGTCTGTCTGTATCCCCTTCTTTTTCTTTTTCAGGAGTTCAGAATTGTTTGGACATCCAAAATCAAAGCGTAATTGTTAATTGTTCAGTGTTAACCTAGCAGGAGGTCTCCACTGGAGAACCCCATGTTCATCTTGTTTTTACACTCTTATCACTGACTTGGGGAAAAAATCATTAGAAAAAGATAGCATTTTTATCAAATTTTCTGACAATATAAAGTTGGGAGAGATAAGTTAAATTGAGTTAAATTTAATTCAGTTGTAACAAATGTAAAGTCTGTCACTTAGGTACCAAAAAGTCAATTTCAAAAGTACAAAAATAATGTGGGGAAGATGGTTAGAAAACAGTTATTCTGAAAAAAGATATGGAAGTCTTAATACTTTGTAACACATGTTCAGTATTAAGTCAGAAGTGTGATGTGGCAGCCAAAATAACAAAATAAAAAGACAATAACATCTTTGGTGTTATTGAAAGGCATAGTTTCAATGAATAAAAAATGAAAGTCTCACTGCATATTGTCCTTGTTAGACCTTGCCTAGAGTAACTACTATGTTCAATTATGGGTACCATTAATAAGAATTACATTCAAAAGCTAAAGAGACAAATAAGCAAGATGGTGAATAATTTAGGTTCATATCATTTAAGGATAATTTGAAGGAATTGATCATACTTTGCTTGGAGAAAAAGAACATGATTAATTCTTTCAAGAATATGAATTAGAAAAATTATTAGGCTTGTTCTGCTTGACCACAGAAGATAGAACCAGGAGTAGGGAATAAAGGTTGCAAAGAGGTAAACTGAAATGCTTTCATCAAAAAAATTCAAGAAAATAAGAACTGTCAAAAGTGAAATGAGTTGCCCAAAGGGACGTTCATTTCATCCTTTTAGGAAATCTTCAATAAGAGACTGATTGGCTAGTCTAGTCCCTTTCAACTTTCAAATTCTTTAATTCTATGGTTGATTTATACACTATTGGGGGATTGCATCTTTCTATGTCAAAAATTGTATTGCTTTCTGGTCATTCATTCTCTACTTGATCTTCAAGTGGAGGAGTGGCAGGAAAGTGATCCATTCTATTATTAAATGGAAAGAACATTGCCTTAAGAGTCCAGATTATATGGGGCATCTAGATAACACAATGAACAGAGCAGCAGACCTGTAGTTGACAGAACCTATTTCAAATCTAGCCTCAGACACTTCCTGTTTGTATGACTAGGCAATTCACTTGGACCCAATTGCATAACCCTTGCTGTTCTTCTGCCTGAGAACCAATATGTAATATTGATTCCAAGACAGAAGGCAGGGTTTTTTTTTTTTAAGTTTACATTCTAGACCTTGTTCTGTCAATAGCAAATCATATGATCTTGAGGGAATCGTTACACAACCTGAGTTTCAGTTTTCTCACCTGAGGAAGACAATAGTGGAAGGAGCAGTGAAGTTGGAATCAGTAGAGCCCAGAGTTCCACTTCCACCTCTGATACTCCATAACTGTAGATATATTAATTGACTTATCTGAGCATCAGTTTACTTATCTATAAAATTCAGATTGAAATAACTCTAGTTCCAATGTGGTACTAATCCTATTGGGTAAATTAAATAAGCTTCTGAATGTAATGGAGTTATTAACTTTAGAGCAATATATAAATGCCATCTCTTGTTATTATTATTTCCATTTTCCTTTGTATCCTCAGTCCCTGGAATATAGTAAATGGTTTATTAATGCATATTAATTTGTTGACTAATCAATTTTTAAAATATAGTTAATGGCTTCCAAGTCTCTAGCTATCAACTTCTTGTATTTTAATATTAAAATTATATTACCACCTAACGTTCTTCTTGTTGATGTTTTAATGAATATTATTTCAGCCACAAAGCTATTCTGTTGTTCCTCATTTACTAATTTTATAGTTCACTTATTTCTATTCCCCTACACTTGATCTGTGAGCCCTGTTCTGTGGCAATTTGATCCTATCTCCTAGATGAAATTCTTATATTAGTTATCAAGTTGTAATCTCTTCCTATCCACTTTGGCTCACGTCTATGCCACCAATGTTCTATTTTTCCATTTGTAGTTTTATACCACTTTCAAATAATGCCCTTGAGAAAGAATGGTAAGTATTGAATTTCTTACCTCTCACTTGAAAATTGAAGGTGATCATCCTAAAACAACTGGATTTGGAGTTAGAGCTTCTATTTTCAAATCATAATTCTGCTATTTACTACCAATATGGCTTTGGACAAGCAACTTCACATCTCTTAGACTTAGCTTCTCCACAGGTAAGACAAGGAGGTTGGATTAATTTTATATATATATATATATATACACACACACACACACACACACACACACACACACACACACACACATTAAATCTCTTTTGACTGTAAATCATTTGGAAACTATTATACATATCCCTAAGGAGAGGGCTATGGAGCAATCACAGTGGGAAAATGAAGTTACTTGAGTCAAATCAAGCTTAAGAAGGCATACTAGCTGTGTGAACTTAGGCAAGTCACTTTGTTTTTCAGCATTGAGAATGCTACCCCTCTCATAGTGAGTTGAGAAGGAAGTGATTTTCAAACCTTCAAGTGGTTAAGAAATCTGAGCTATTATTATAAACAAAACAGTACAGGGAACAAGGCTAAAAATTGGGTCAAAGAAGACAGTGTTGCAAGTATAACCCAGTGGAAGTGCATGTTAGCTCCAGGATGGGGGAGGGAAGAAGGGAGAGAGAAAAATGAATCATGTAACCCTGGAAAAATATTTTAAAATACAAGAATTTATTTTTAAAAAGAAGATCGTGTTGGAGGTAGGGAGTTCAAAGTGGAAAAAGTTATAATGATCCAGTTAAAAAGAGAGAACTGTCAAAATCTCCCATGCTATTCCATGGGCAAGATACAAAGGTATGTGTTACATTATCCTGAATTTATTGAAATTCAGAATTTATAGAATGACTAGACATAAGAAATAATTTTTAATGGTCACCCTGAAGGAAAGCTTCCTGTGGAGTCTCTCAGGAACCTATTGGACTATACTATTTTTTAAAATTAAATCAAAGATTTTTATAAAGGCCTAGATGATTTGCCTAGCAAATCTATAGATAACATACTCTATCATTTTTCTATCTGGAGGTACATAGCAAGTTTCATCATTAGTTCTCTAGAATAATGGATGGTCATTGCATTGATCAGAGTTATAACTTTTAAATCTGTCTTTACAGTGCTGTTATTTTTAAGCTGTTTTCCTGCTTCCTCATAAGTTTTAACATGTCTTTGAAATTGTTCATCTTCATAATCTTGATGTAATGGTATAAACTATTCTTCTGGTTTTGCTTACCTCATTCTGCATCAATGCGTACAAATCTTCCAATTGCCTCTTTGAAGTCATCAATTTCCTTATTTTAACAATACAATAGTATACTATTACATGCATGTACCACAATTTATTCATAAGTCATCTTTCTATTGATGGGTTTTCCTTTAGTTTCCAGTTTGAGGTTACCACAAAAGAGCTACTATAACCATTTTTGTACATTCTGCTTCCTATTTCTTTGATCTTTTAGCTCAAGCCTAACAGTGGCCTTCTGAAGTCAGGAAGAAGTTCATTCCAAACTTGACAGCCTACCTCTAAAAAGGCAAAAAGGAGTTGCAATGACATGTCTTAGGAGTAGCTAGTGGCCCAGTTTCAGAGAAACTGAGAATTCATGCAAGGAAGTAATATTAAAGAAACCTGGAAATGTATGTGGAAGCTATAATATGACAAATTCCAGGTAGCGGGGTTTTAATCTAAATGAGAGACAATTAAGACGCACTTAAGATTGGTTGAATCAGAAGATTTTTGTCCCCGTGACCTCCCAAGGCTATCACATAAGATAGGCTGAAACTGGGGCATGCTCTGTAAATGTGACCTTTCCTTATTGCAACATGTTTTAATTGCCTTCCACAGTGAGGAGTCCACTTTGCTTCATTTGTTATATATGCAAATGTTAGCAGTCATTTTCCTTTCTTACCTTTTCTGCTGCTGACAATAGAAACCACCTCCTTAGCATTATTCTGTCCATCTTATTCACCTTCCAGTTTTTGTACTTCCTGCTAAAATAGGTAGGCAAGAAGAACATTGTACCTGTGCCTTGCAAAAAGTGAAGTATAGAATCTTTGAAAAATGCAGGGACTTTATTTTTAGTCAGGAAATGGTTAGGGTTCTGCCCAGAACAATGGTCTAAATGTCATTTTAGTACTGTCTCACTGGTAGAAAGAGGCTGAAATTAAAGTTCTTCATTAAACTGGCCTTATACCTTTTAAAGGATCAATTTAGAACTTCATTGATATCATCTCTAAAAGGAATGTTAAACTAATGGAAATCTACAGGAACAATTTAAAGGTCAATAAGTGTACACTTAAGGCTTAATCCCTTCTGACTTTTCTGTGTTAACTAATGCTGTTTTGAAGGGCCATGTTTGTCCTCAGCAGCATTTGAAGTATGTACCTGTAACAAACAGATTCACTACTTAGTCCTCTTGGCTCAATATATCATATCAATCAACCAGAAATTTTAAGTCATCCTCCCCCCCCCCAAAAAAAAACCTATTCTCTGCCTTCACTGCACATCCACCACTCCATCCTCCCCTTATTTCTAAGCCATTGCCCCTATTATAACTTCACTGACTTTCCCTCCAAAATCTTGACCCTTGACTCAAACTGTTCACCTTTATATTGTCCTTGACTCTTGAGGTTTATCCTCCACTGTCCCATGGCAATTCATCTCATTCTAATGTTCATCCCTCAATTATTCTTCTCCTCCAATTCAACTACACCAATACTGCTGAAGTTTTCTGGAGAAAGTCCCAACACAGTGATGATACTTAGGCCCACTACTAATTTATGTTATGTATGTCATCTCAACTAGACCTTTACTGCTGATGTCAATCCATTTGCTCTTTACTGTTAGATGTTCTTTCTTATTCCTCATGTATAGCTCTAAATCTTTTCTTCTTTTTTCCTGTCATCTATACTGCCTCCTCCCTCACTCCCTCTTAGCAGAGAATGCCAACTCTTATTTCACAACATAAAAAATTGAGGTTATACAACTTGAGCTTTTCCCTTCTCTAGTTTTACACTTCAAATGACTCTAGCAACATCTACAAGTCTCTTCATTATACCAGATTGTGAGGATGAAGTGACCCTTCTTGGAGATGGCAATCTCCATAGTTGTGCCATAACTCCTAAATTCTCCCATCTCCTCCAAGAAATTGTCCTTTCCACAACCATCTCTTCTCTGATTTTCAAACTCTCCTTAATCTATTACCAGCTCCTTTCCTACCAAGAGAAATGAAAAATTAAATTTAAATTTTTCATTTTACCTTACCTAATTCTCAACCTATGATACTCAGGGTCATATATCTCTCTCTTCACTTTCACAGTCAAATTCTTAGAAAACAAACTAATCAAGCATTTATTACTTATTAGGCACTTAAGAAATATCAGACTATGCTAAGCACTAATGTTTCAAAGAAAAGAAAAAGCTACTCAAAGTACTTATATTTGAGTTAGAAAATACAAAAATATAAAAATTAGGGCCATACAAGCTGAATGTAGCATGGATGTAAGAAAGGTTCAAGTATCCAAGAGGACTGGCAAAGGTCTCCTGTAGCAATTATTATTTAAGCTGAATGTTAAAGGAAGTCAGAGATTCTGAGAAGCAGACAAAAGAGGCAGAACATCATGGACATAGAAGATTGATAT
>NC_077229.1:150183993-150302045 GCF_027887165.1 Monodelphis domestica
AATATTGTATTTTAATATAAAATCCAAGATTTTTTATTTTAGGTTCAAGAAAAGATCTTCAAGGAAGAAGCTTGCTAACTCCTAAATCCAAAGAATGAATTGTTGCCTAAAGACACCAGAAAGCCCTCACTACAACAAGAAGATCAAGAATGAACTTTGGATATTGTTGATTGAAATGAAGTTTGATTGAACATTTATTGTAAATGTACAATTTTATGCCAAGGGGATTGGCCCTAATTTGGCTTTCTGTAAATGTGCCTAGCAAAACATTGGTTTTGCTTTCTTTCCTTTCTATTTCTCCCTCACTAGTCTCATTTTTCTCTTAGAAAATTGAATATTGTATGAATCTGTACTTAGAATTGTGTTTAGGACTACAAGATGATGATGTTAAATGATCAATGGGGAGACTAGTCTCCCAATGATCATCAGGAAGGATTGTGAATCTTAAAAATACTCAGACTCTACCTTAGAACATTTGGTTAAGGCAATTCCCATTTAAACAATGGAGGTATGTGGTCAGGAATGTATTGAGAACTTAACCTTACTCCACTCATATTTAGGCATACCTTAAGGGGAAGACAAATTTGTAAAACTCCTTACTGAACAATGAAAAAGTCCCCAACCCATACTTAAAGTAAGGCCAAGCCCTTAAGTTAGGTCTATTTTAGATCTAATACAAAAAGGTGCTAAGTACCTATGAAGGTCAAATTAATCACTAAAACGGCAAGCTTAGCAAAGAGATATGAAATAATCAGAAGTTTTAGTCTACCCAGAGAAGGAGAGAACAAGATGTGAATTAAGAAGATGATAACAAGATATGAATTAAGATTGGTTAGTCCTTTGGAAAAAGTCAACTGTGATTGGTAGATGTGAAAACATAGGGGAGGTGACATAATAAAAATTCTCTTTAAAAGGAGGTCAGGAGCTGAGAGCTGGGCTCTTTCTTGGTGAAGGAAGTTTGGATTAGTTGAGCTCAGGAGCTGAACTCGAGGGTCTCTCTGAACACTAGAGTTTTGCTTGGGACAACCTTGTGGTGAGTGATTAAAGACTGACTTAGTTTTCTCTCTTAAAAGAAAAGGCCTAGGCCTTTGACCTAGGCCCTAGCCTTCCTATTATTTCCTCTTAATTCTGTCTCTCTCCCTTTCCTTAATTCCTTCATTTGTATTAATTAAAATCTCCATAAAACCCAGCTGACATGGGTATTTCATATTTGGGTTTTTCCCATGGCAACCACTTATTTTTTATTTAAATCAAGACACTAAAAATTACCTTTTACAGTTTGGCAATTCACAGTGTTGAAATGCACATTTTCGCTTTCACAGTTTATGGCAACCACTCTTTTGTCTGTAATAGTTTATGGCAGACCACGTTGGTGTCTGTAACAATATTCATCCATATCATCTAGATTGTCATATTTATTGCCATACAACTGGGCAAAATATTTTTTAATTATTGCCTTAATTTCCTCTTCATTGGAGGTTAGGTCTCCCTTTTCATCTATGATACTGTTAATTTGGTTCTCTTCTTTCCTTTTTTTTTAATATTGACCAGTACTTTGTATTTTTTTTTCAAAATACCCACTTCTAGTCTTATTTATTAGTTCAATAGTTCTTTCACTTTTGATTTCATTAATTTCTCCCTTAATTTTAGCATCTCTAATTTAGTTTTCTTCTCAGGATTTTTAATTTGTTAGTTTTCAAATTTTTTGATTTGGATGTCCAAATCATTGACCTCTGCCCTTCCTAATTTCTTAATATATTAACTCAAGGATATAAATTTTCCCCTGAGTACTGCTTTGGCTGTATCCCATAGATTTTGAAAGGATGCATCATTAGTGTCATTTTTTTCAATGAAATTATTAATTGTTTCTATGATTTGTTCTCTAATGAAATTATTTTGGAGAGTATATTATTTAATTTCCAATTAATTTTTGATCTGGCTCTCCAGGTACACTTACTGATCATTATTTTATTGTGTTATAATATAAAAGTTTGCATTTATTATTTCTGCTTTTCTGCATTTGTTTGCTATGTTTTTATGATGTTGTACATGGTCAAACTTTGTGAATGTACCATGTGCTGCTGAAAAGAAGGTGTATTCATTTTTGCCCCTATTTATTTTCCTCCATATATCTATTAACTCTAATTTTTCTAAGATTTCATTCACACCTTTTACCTCTTTCTTATTTATTTTTTTATTTGATTTATCTAAATTTGATAGTGGTTGGTTCAGGTCTCCAACTAGTATAGTTTTACTATATATTTCCTCCTTCAATTAAACTAGTTTCTCCTTTAGAAATTTGGATGCTATACCATTTGATGCATACATGTTGATTACTGATATTCCCTCATTGTCTATACTCCCTTTTATCAGGATGTATTCACCTTTCATATTCCTTTTAGTCAGATCTATTTTTACTTTGGCTTTGTCAGATATGATGATTGCAACTCCTGCTTTCTTTCTATCAGTTGAGGCCCAATAGCTATTACTCCAACCTTTAATTCTAACCTTGTGAGTATCTACCTGCCTCAGGACAACATATGGTAAAATTTTGCATTGTAATCCACTCCCATATTTTTTTTTATGGGTTATGTCAACCCATTCACATTAAAAGTTATGATTGTCACTTATGTATTCACCACCATTTTGACATCCTCTCCTAGTTCTGTCCTTTCTTCTTTTTCTATATCCTTTTAAACCAGTGGTTTACTTTTAATCAATGCCCCTAATCCCCTCCCTTAATATGCTTTCCTTTCTGGCCCCTCCCATTTTGTTCCCTTCTTCTTTTTTTAGGGTCTATTAAGTTCCTTCTCCCTCTCTTTCCCTCCCTTTTTGTACTCCCTCCCCTTGCTCCCCTTAGTTTTCCCTTCTCACTTTCCCTTTAGGAAATGATAGAATTCAAGACCCCAATGAATGTAGATGCTCTTCCCTCTCAGAATTGATTTCACTTAGAATAAGGTTTAAGTATTACCTATTAGAACTCTCTTCCTCTCCTTATGAGAATATTCTCCCCCCCCTTTCCCATGTGTATCTTTGTGTGATAAAGATTATCTTATTTATTTTGTTTCTTCAAGTATCTCTTGGTGTCATCTTTGATTCCCCCTGCTTTTTTCTTTTTTTTTTTTTGCATATTATCTTTATAGTGCTTAATACCCCAATCTTTTCTTGGGAATGGTTTTTCTAATTACTATTATAGTGAATATAATTTTTGACAGTTACAAATAAAATTTTCCATATATATAATTTGATCTAGTTTTGCCCTTAAAGAAGAAAGTTTAAATAAAAAACCTTTTCCCCTTTTCCTTCTCTTTCTATTTATCTTTTCATGTTTCTCTTGATCTTTGTATTTGGCTATCAAATTTTCTGCTTAGTTCTGGGCTTTTCTCTACAAATACTTGTAAATCTTCTATTTTGTTGAATACCCATACTTTTCCCTGGAAGTATATAGTCAGTTTTGATGGATTAAGACCCAATTATCTTGCCTTTCTGAATATCATGTTCCAAGTCTTGTGCTCCTTTAGTGTGAAAGCTGCCAGGTCTTCTGTGATACTGATTGGTGCTCCTTGGTATCTGAATTGTCTCTTTTTGACTTCTTGTACAATCTTCTCCTTAATTTGAAAGCTTTTGATTTTGGCAATTACATTCCTGGCAGTTGTCTTTTGAGGATTTAGTGTAGAGGGTGTTCTATGTACTCTTTCAATGTCTATTTTCCCCCCTTGTTCAAGAACAACAGGATAGTTTTCTTGGATGATTTCTTGTTGTCTAATGTCAAGATTTCTGTTCATTTCTAGGTTTTCAGGTAGACAATTCTCAAATTGTCTCTCCTTGCTCTGTTTTCCTGATCTGTCATATTCTCAGTGAGATATTTTATGTTTTCTTTTATTTTGTCACTCTTCTGACTTTTCTTTATTAATTCTTGTTGTTTTGCAAGATCGTTGGCTTCCAGTTGCCGAATTCTGGTCTTTAAAGACTGGTTTTCCTTTTCAGTTTGGTCTATCCTGCTTTTCATGGCTTCCAGCTGTTTCTCCAATTGGGATTTCTTGTCCTTAAAACTGTTATTTTCTCTTTGAACTATTTCCAACTTTTCTTGCCAGAAGGCTTCCATCTTTTTGATAAGCTCCAATTTAAATTCTTCCAGAGTTTTTGGCAATTTCCATTTTTTGGAAGGTTTTGGGTCTATTTGTATTTCCTCCTCTATTTCCTCTGTAGCCTTGGTTTTTCCTTTTTTAAAAATTTCCAGGGTCAATCCTCTCTTCTTGTTTTGTTGTTGTTGTTGTTTTGATGCAGGGAGGTTGTTGTTCCTGGGCACAATTTGCCATCTCTGTGGAAGTTTTTCCTTCCCTTTTTAGTCAGAAATCTGAGTGAGATGGGCATGCTTTCTGTGTATGGAGTTAAGGAGCAAGAATGCAAGGATTTTGCCTGAGGCAAGCTCTCAAATCTCCATAGCTTCTGCTGTTTGCTGCCCTTTTCTGTGCTATTTTCCAGCAAGTGCCCAGGGTCTGAGCTCTTTAGCTTCCTGGGGTTTCAGGTGTAGCCACTCTCAGGGGTAGGTCTTTGGTGGCTTTAGTCAGCTGCCAAGGACTTAAAGGTGCCCCTTACTCACTCTAGAGGTCTCCCTCACACACTTGCTGATTCTGGTGTTTGCTGGCTTTGACTCTGGCTTCATATGTGGGGTAAGGAGGGTAGATCAGCTCATATTTTTGTGGGATCTTTTTCACCCCCTTATAGTGTGGAAATGCCCAAACCCCATGTACTTTCAATGCTGTGCCCTATTGTAGAGTCCCTTCATTCTAATGAGTTTTTTTTGGGGGGGGGCTTTTGAGGTAGTCTATATCAGTGGGTGCTGAGGAAAGGGAGAGTCTTGAGTCTAGACTCTTGCCATATTTACCCAAAAGCTATCAATTGCCAGATTTTCTGAAAAAAAAAACTTGACTTAGGAGAGACTTACCTCTTTTGAGAGACCTCCCCAGGTCCTCAGCTTTGCTGAGGCCTAAGGATTAATTTTCCCTGCCAGGATTTAACCAGGGGCCAGGAGTAATTACTTAGTGCTTAACCTAGATATCTTACCCTATCCTCTTTCTGATTTTCTTACTTCACTCTTTCTATATTTTGTAAATAAATTGTAAATAAATCTCTTTGGAATAAATTAAATTCTGGTGACCACACTCTTAAATAATCCTGCCCAACTCTTTTAAAAATTACCCTTCCCCCATTACATTATAAATATTGATATGAAGATAAATACTATTTCATTTTATTCTGCTGGCATTTTTATGTCAAAATTTGAGAAGAGGAAATAGACACAGAGAAGTTAAAGTGATTTTATAGTTACAATTTATAAGAAGGTAAAAGTCTGGATTTGAATCCATGTTTTCTTGACTTTAAGCTTATTACTTTATAGTACTACATAGATTTTTATTAGTGAAGAGAAAATTCACACTGATAAGTTAAGCTGCTCAATTTTTTGGAGTTTTTCCTGTTATACTAGCAATACCATCACTCATTGACAAATATTGAGCTATTGTCACACCCTACTTTTCAATATCATTGTCTACATATTCAGAAATATCTGAATATGAATACTGCCACATGAAGTAAAAGTTAACACAGGGGAAAAAAAAACATTATTGTTCAGTTCCAAATAAATAACATGATATACTCTTGCTTAGATAAGTTACATGTAATCCATGTAACTTGAATCTGTTACCCTAAAAACTATGATCCCCAGCAAAACTATGATTCCTAGCACCCTACTCACTTCCTGTCATTACATGCTGATGTAGACAGGATATAAATTTGGTATAGCCCCACCTTTCACTTTTTTTTTCCCTTCCTGTCACAGCTTTTGTGGATTAGTATAGTTATCATGTCAATAAAAACATACAAAATAACACTTCTCATGTTTTTTTTTTGTTGTTGTTGTTGATGTTATCTAAACTCAGTTGGCCTAAATTCATTCTGTATATCTTAAATTCTATCGGGTATTCTACACCCAACTTGGATTACTTCCATACACAGGAAAAGGAAGGAAGATTTTGTACATTAAATCAATAAGAGATGAGTGAATGAGTTTTATCTAAAATGACCAAAGCACTGAGCCTTTTGCACAGGGAGATTTTGCTGACTGTGAATTTCTCTGGAAGAAGATGAGTGACTTCTTGATGGAGGTCATCCCACTCTTTTATTCATTTGTCCCAATACACCACTGGTACTTAATGCTGGAATTTTTTTTCCTGTAACTTGGCTTCTCCCTGTCATAGTCTGTAATATCAAATTGAGCCAGACAGTCAATTTCTCAGCACTATGCCTTGTCCTGAACTTCTTTTCCTGAACTGAGTAGACTGGCCTAAAATGTTACTCTTACACACAGGTATGTTTCAAATTATTAGACTTTCAATTTCTGTTGAAATCCAGATTCTCAGCTATGTCTATGCTTTAAAAAGAAGCTTATTTGGAGTATAATATGATCCCTTCTCTTCTATTCCTTCAGGTCTCAGAAATAATTATTACTTTAAACAAATGGCACAGTTCAGCCCATCTAAATGTGAGAAGGGGCTTAAAAAAAAGTACTCACTATACAATGAAAAGTAATTAGATATGCTACTTTTAGTCAGTAGAGCAGTCAACAAAATCAAAGTTATATTTACCAAGAGATTTGACATATTAAAGAAATAGAAGTGACTCAGCTCATAAAAACAAGTATCAGATATTTTCTGCATTTAATGGATCAAACTCATTTAAAAAGCATTCAATAATATATAATGCATAACACTGAAATTATTTGGTGGAAAACATGAATCTGTTAGAAAGGAAAGAGGAGGGAGAAAGATGGAAGCAAGACAGAAAGAAACAAAGAACAGAGGTCCATGAAGTGTTTCATTTTTTACTCTCTCTGCAGATCTAATTAGTTATAAAATCTTAAAGTTTCTAATTTCACATCATCCAAATCTTTTCTCCTTCTACTCACATAACTACCACCCTACTTCAGGAACTTATTGTATCTCACCTTGTCATTACAAAATCCTTATGTTTGGTTTCTATGACTCAAGCTCCCTTCTTTACCAATCTGTCCTCCATACAACTGCAAAGGTGATTTTCCTAAAATGTTATTCTGATGATGTCATTCTCATGCATAACAAACTCCAGTGGCTCCCTAATACATCTAATATCAAATATAAATTCTCTATATATGCAAAAGCTTTCTCCTCTTAAGACTAATTTAGCTCTACTCTGCATATATTTTGCGTGCCCCCATTTATTTATATATTGCATCCCCATTAGAAAATAATCAGCTATTGTTTTTGCTCCTATTTCTAGCCAAAGTTCTGGGCATGTAGTCTGATCCATATGATAAGTCCTGAATAAAAGCTTGTTGAGGGGTGGGTTGATTTTTATTCATTAGGATAGAAAAATATCTTTATAAAAAGCTGCTCAGTTCTAAAGCCATCCTGAAGAATGGATGAAACTGATACCATTTAAGAGAAATTCTATGCAAACCATACATGACAATAACTGTAACATTTTCTTTTTAAAATACTATTCTAATTTCCCGAATTAAATGTAAAAAAATTAGCATTCATTTAAAAAATTGAATTCTAAATTCTCTTTTTTTATAATGCCTTTCCTACTCACTGAAACGACAAAGAAACTGATATATATTTAACATGTACAAGCATGCAGAACTCCCTCTATATTAATAATTTTATTAGATGAGATCGCAAATGAAAACAAAATAGTAGAAACTGATATATGGTATGTTTCAGTCTTTATTCAGAATCCTTAAGTTCTTTCTTGGGGGCAAATGGAATTTTTCATCATGAGTTCCTGGGATTGTCTTGGATCATTGTAATGTTGAAAGTAACTACATAATTCATAGTTTGTCAAAAAGTATTGATGTCACTGTACAAAATACTTTTCTGTACTTCTTTTCTGACTTCACTTTTCATCACTTCAAGTAAGTGCAGATTGCCCTGGAGGGGTTATCTCACTTCTGGCATGCCCTAGGGATTGGGCCTTGCATTGCTCTGAACATTCAGGGACCTTGGTAGTTGCCTGCACTAGGAACCAGACTTGCTATGTGCCACTGTCCAATTGAGGTCTCCCTAAGAACTTCTACTTTGCCACGTCTCCTGCTTGCTAGTTTGGGTTGAGACTTCTCTGTTGTGGGGGTGGGGTCTCACCCTTCTTCCACTAGAATGTTGCCTTCCTTGGCTCAGATTCTCTGCTCAGGACTGAGATTCCTTCCCATTTGAGAGAGAAACACTATCTCCTGCTGATTCTCTGAACTTTTCTGAATTGAAAAACTGCTTCAGTGCTCTAAAATTCAGTAATAGATTTTTTAAGAGTGGGAGGGAAATTTAGAAGAGACCAGACAAAATTCCTACTAATGAATGAACAGAATTTGGAGAGCAATTTACACAATAAAGACAACATTATAAAAAGAGAAAATTTAAATTGTTGAAGGAATGGAAATCTTATAAATGCAATAAAAAACTAAAACTCCAAAGGAATGAAGACAGAGTATACAACTCACTCCCAACAAATGGGGGATAGAAATAAAATCATAACAAGGTGAGTCATATGAAATTAAACCAAGAAGAATTTAAGAGGTTCTTATAAGCTAGACAAAATTCTAAATAAGAGGAATACAAATAAAAGAAGAAAGGCAATCCTAACCTCAAGGAGCTTGAAGTCTAAAGAAGAGGGAGGAAGGCAACAAATAAAGAGAAATAAAGGAGGAGGGAGAATAAAGGTACAAAATGTACATCCAATGCTAGATAATTTATTGTTTGAAATCTTTCCTGGAATGGAATAAAAACACACTTGCTTCGGATAAGCTCCTTAAAGTTGAAATTTTGGGAAGAATCAGACAATCTGAGAGAGAAACTGTAGGAACAGAGGTGATTTCCAAAGTGAGCTGTAGTCAGGAATAGAGTGAAATTCTAGGATGTGGCATGGTAGAATAAGTCTGGTGAGGAGTCAGAAGTGATGCCTAGAAAGGGATCAGTACATCACAGTCATTCGTTTTTGACAAGAAAAATTTATATTCAAGTTGTTTTGCTGAGTTTTTTTTTTTCCACTTGGGCTCAATTGAGAATTTAGTAAGAAAGAAAATAAATGAATATTTAAGTATAAATTCAATAAATAATGGGAGGAGAGATAAAAGAGATACATAGTGATCATATATAATTTTCATATACAAGTATTTTAAATGAGAATGTTTTTTCTTGCCACATTGTAGTATAGACACCATATTCCCTCAGTTATTGTTGTCTATAAAATCTCCACATTGCTGGGAACACTTTGGGATAAATTTACTCATTGTAATTCTTCTTGTTTCTATCCCCCCCCAAAAAAAAACACAATTAATCTCTTTGTTTTAAAAGTTGAAGGGCCCATGATATAGCTAGCATTGGTGTATCAGCATAAGCCTGTAACATTGCTCAAGCTTGACTTAAATATCCTGATAATTAATATTAAGTCAATCACTGCACAGTTTATAATCCTGTTTTTTGTGGATTATGACATGATTTTATTGTTAGTGTAAAAAATAGACTGGAATACAGGACTACAATCCCCATGAGCCTTTGCTCCACTTCCCCAGAATACCTTGTAATCTCACCTGGGCCGAGATAGAGAAGGTATTTAAGCGGATTCAAAGGCTGTTGAAGGGGCTTGGCTTTTTTTGGACTTCCATTTTGGAGCAGAGGCGTCTCTTCCATGATGTGAGATTATTTTGTCTAGGCCTCTGGCCTAGGCACGTGTTTCTTACTTGTCTATTCTTAATCTTTAACCTTTAATAAACCTCTAAAAAATATAATACTCCTTGCAGAGAGAAACTAATTTCTACCTGCCTCAGTCTCCCCATATTCCATAAATTTTAATCTTTACAGTTATGGCGACCTAATGGGAAAAAAAAAAAAAAAACTCAATCTTCTGAATTCTTTTCTGATCTTTAATTCAACTTTTAATAGCTAGTGCCTAGAAAATTTTTTTTTGAGCCATATCTCTCTGGCCAAGGTTTTCTACCCTCACAAAGCTGCTACAGGCTCCAGACCTGCTGCCCACCCCACCTGGCTCGGCCCGCCGCTTCCTGCCTGCAGCCTGCAGCCCTGATCATCCTCACCTGGTACCTGGTCCTGGCCTTGCCCACCCCCGCAGCCACTCCTGCTCCTGGCCTCACACCGGCCGCTGCCTGCCTATTTCTGTGCCCCAGACCCAGGAGCCCAACCCAGCCGGCTCATCACCCAGATCCTTGGAGCAGATTGCTGAGGACTCATTGCGACCAGCTGGTAACAGTATTGGCCACGTGGGTTGAGGGGAGAGAAGAGAGGGAAAAGAGAAAGGGCAATTTTCCCTTAGGCTAAGCCTCCACGTGGCTGGGGGTATTGACCACTGCGGGATCAGAGCAGGGGAAAGAGAGAAAAGACTAGAGAGAAGAAACAGACTTTTCAAACAGAAACCTAAAAAGCAATGGGCTGTTTAAAAGGATTTTTGACTCTTCTGGCAATTTCACTGATTTTTCCTGCCTGTCTGGGAGCAGACTCAGCCCAAAGATTCAACTTTAACTTTGGGGAGGAAAATGGGTGGCCCCTCGAACTGGAAGCCAGGCCCAGAGATGGGAGGTCTCTAGTTAAAATCTGGCCTCCGATGCTTCCCAGCTATGGGGCCCTGGACGGATCCCTTGAACCCATAGCCTAGCCTTTACTACTCTACCTTCGGACAATAGACATTTAAATGGATAATTAAAAACAAACAAACAAACAAAAAAAACCCCAAGGAACTTTGAAGAGACTAAAGGCTATATTCTAAGGCATTTCAGACTCCAATGTTTATAAAAAAATCTCTGTATTCTATTGCATTTTTTGTTATGATTTAACTTTGTGATTTTAAGTTCATATATTACTGGATTGAATATTATTCTGTGAACTGAAGGTTGATTGAATTTATTTTGAATGTACTGAGTTTTAAAATTCTGTTGTTTTTCCCCTATAACTGTGTTAAAAAATATTATTGTGAATAAGCCCATATATGAAAAAACAGCTTTTTTCTATTTTGCTGAGGATAGATGGACTTCAGAACTGGTTATAAATGTATTAACAACCTTTGGAAAATTTAATGTGCTAAATACCTCAAATGATTTGATTTTAAGGGTTTTTTAAATATGATTTTTGGAATTTTTTTTAACAATCTAGTTATTTTTGCCTGCCTCTACCACGAGGTAAGGCCCATTACAGTAGCTGAAGTGAAATGTATTTTATAACCCCCAACCTTCCCACATGTGAATGGAAGTTGGGCAGTTAATCTCAGGGCATTTGTATCCCTATAAGCCTCCAAGAAAAAGGAGCACCCCTTTATTTATGCTCTTCAGCTCACTATTTTACTTCTACCAGAATGATATATAGATTTCATGATTATGTTCTAAACCCAAGATGAGTTTTACTTTGTTTTAAAAAAAATGTTTAAATACCAAGGTTGAAAGATTGCTATGTTTGTAAAAATTGTGACAAATGTCCATCAATTCATAGGTTTTAAAAATGTCATACAGCAACTTATGTGAAATATGAAAGTGTGTTTGTTTGCTATTGTAATTAATTGGGCTATTGAGAATTTTGGGGATTGTGATATCTACATATTTGTACTACTGTATTTTTAAAGATGAAAAAATTGTTAACCTTGTTCAATTCATTTGCCTTCTACTCACAGTGATCATGGCCAGATACAAAGAGGAAATGGATCTCATTTTTTGGTGAGAAAGCCTTGTATTTTATATTTTCTTAGCTGACACAGAGTGTCAATGATTATAAGCTATATTTTTGAATTTTTTAAAGCTCTTTTATTATTATATTTTTCTTGCATGTGCAATATACTTTTTCAGTTTTTTAATTATTTTTCTCTCCTTTTTATATTTGAAGCACATGTCACCAGTATTAAGATTTTCTTTAACCTTTTGATTTTCAGTGCTACAAGTTTAAGATACATTTGCTAATGCATGCCCAAAAAAGCTTGTGACTATAAAAATGATGCAGCTAATTATTTAAATAAATTATGGGACTTTGCTTAATGATTCTGTCTGATTCCAGGACAAGAGCTACACACAAGAGCCATTTCATAGGACCAAAGAAAGGCCAATCCAGGATGGATTGATGCACTTCTAAGCCAATACAAAGGTCTTGAACCTGGTGTGAAGACTCAAGGTTACTATGTTTAACATGTGTTAAGACATAGGCTTTCCTTGTATCTACACTCACTCCGAAGATACTCAAAGATGAGTATCCCCAAAACCTTGGCTCCTACTTGGCTTCTATAATCTGGTCCTCTTTTCTGCCTCTCATAGTGTGGTACCTTTCTGTAGTCCTGGCACTGACTGGGTAAATGCATCATTACTTAGATCATTTTGATTGGGCCCTGATTGAAGGACCTGTTATAGATTTATTTTTCTTCTACTTGGAATTTTTACACATAAGACTTTGATAGTCTATATTTTCATCCAGAAATGTTTCTTTTCTTTTGGATTTTCTGATGTCTTTTTAATATCTCTTGCCAATTGATTCATATACCTCATACCTCAGCCATGCATCCCTAACTGATTCTGAATCTTTCAATCACCCACAACACGGGGGAATGTAAAAAAAAAAAATCATTATTTAAATTGCAAGGTTTAAATTCCTTTTGAGAAGAAGTTTAGGTAAAGAAGATGCTACCTCTCTGAATCCAGAACTGAACTGTTGGAGAAGCCACCATGAAGAAGCCTCCAGACCACAAATTGCACAAAATTGAACTTTGGGTGTGGTTGATTGAACATTTATTTGTATGTATACTTTTATGCCAAAGGGGACTGCCCCCTAACGGCTTTTTGTCAATGTTGTGTTCAACAATTATTGGTTTTATTCTTTTTTCTCTTATCCTCACACTATTGTAATCTTTTAAGTTTATTATGTTTTTATGATCCTTTTGGGGAAAAATTAATTTTTCCAAAATGATCACACGGGGTATGTAAAAAATAGACTCGAATACAGGACTACAATCCCCATGAGCCTTTGCTCCACTTCCCCAGAATGCCTTGTAATCTCACCTGGGCCGAGATCGAGAAGGTATTTAAGCGGATTCAAAGGCTGTTGAAGGGGCTTGGCTTTTTTTGGACTTCCATTTTGGAGCAGAGGCGTCTCTTCCATGATGTGAGATTATCTTGTCTAGGCCTCTCTGGCCTAGGCACATGTTTTTTACTTGTATATTCTTAATCTTTAACCTTTAATAAACCTCTAAAAAATATAATACTCCTTGCAGAGAGAAACTAATTTCTACCTGCCTCAGTCTCCCCATATTCCATAAATTTTAATCTTTACATTAGTAATGATCTCTGTCCTTTGCTGTCAAGTCTGGTTTGCTTATACGATACAGGATGATAACTATGTGAGCTAAATCTTATCTCATTCTCATGTAAGATAGATGGACACTATACTCTGTTGCTTTTCTGAATCCTCTGCTCTTATAAATGAAATAATTATGTTCTGGGCATGACATTTTATGGTTCTGGTAACAACACCTAGCATTCAGCAACACCATGCTGAATGAACATTAAATTCTAATTTTTCTTCCTAAAATGTTGGTCAGTGTTCATAGCTTATAGCATACCTTCAATCCAATGGTTCAGGTCATTTATGATCGTGTTGAATAAGCAATTTCCAGGTTCCAGAACCAAGCCTCTGAAACACTTTTTATAGTTCCATAACTACTGTCAGCTGAACCAAATGTAAAGTCCTTTATCACTTTGGAAACCTTGTAAGAAACTTATTTTAAATCAAAATTTCTAGATCAGCATTCTATACTTTAAACTTCATTATAGTCTACCCCACTGGAGCCATAGGTTGATCTCTGCTTATCCAGACTCCAATTGCTACATGATGGAGGATAGAGACATTTAGGAGAACCAGAAGCCCTTTCCCCCAAAACTCAATTAGCATCTTCAGCTTTTGCTAGGCTATCAGATTCCTAAAGATCACATGCTTAATTTTCTCAAGACTCTTGGTGACAAAAAAGACATGAGGATCCACACTTTTACTGTCCACCCTTTACTTACAACCAAAGAAGCAGTTGAATTTTCTTATAAGTATCATCTTTTCCAATCAGAATGTGAACTATTTAAAATCAAAGGCTCTCCTCTTTGATTTATTTTCTTAGAATTACTTTTCTACTTCAGTCCACTCCAACAAATCCAATTGGGATATTCCAATAATCTTTTGAGTGAACTCCTCTTCTTACCATTTTCCTTCCCTTAAATCTTTCTGTCACCCATGGAAGTATGAAACATGATTTCATTTTAAAGCTTATTTCTAATCGTGATGCTTCCTCAAAACTAAAAAAAAAATGTTCACCACGATCCCAATGTCCCAGGATGAAAACTCCTTAATTTGGCATTGGAAGACATTGACAATGAGACTTTAGTCTACCTTTCTAGATTGATTTATTACCAATTGCTCTTCTTCCCATTCTCTATATTGAATCCAAATAAGTTTCAGTTTCTGCAAACTCAGTATTCTATTTCCTGACTCTATATCTCTTCAGAGCTTATTTGTTGTTGTTGTTGGGTTGTTGTTGTTGGGAATCATCCTGATTTCATTTTGTGTTTTCATGGAAAAGATATTGGAGTGATTTGCCTTTTTCTTCTCCAGCTCTTTTTACATATAAGAAAACTGAGGTAAACAGTATTAAGATACTTTTTTAGTATCCCAGAGCTAGTAAATTTCTGAGTCCAGAATTGAATTCAGGTCTTTATGATTCTAGGACTGGTACACTATCAACTATATCACCAGTTTATACTGCCATACTTTTAAGAAGTTGCATACCTTATATTATTATCTTTTGGAATTGTCAATTTCCTTTAAAACTCATGGCAGATAAAGAAAGTCTTTCCTTGATTCTGGGTTTTCAGTGTTCTCCCTCTCTTCAAATTATTCTCTATTGTCTTTTTTCTTTAAGCATTATAATTTTTAATAGAAAGTAATTTTTTAGAGAGGATGAACTGCTTAATGATATTTTTGGCCATTGGATTCAGAATTTCTAATACTTAATATATAATAAATATTATTGAATGGATTAGGGTTTAAGTGGCCTAAAAATAGAAGAAAATGGCATACTTGTACTGAAATATTTACAGAAGGTTTTTTTGTTCTGGTAAGTAACTGGAAATTGAAAGGATTTACATCATTTGGGGAATGTGTAAACAAATGATAGCATATGATGTTATGGAATAATATTTTGCCATAAGAAATGATGAACAAAGTAACCACCAAAAATCCTGGATTTATATATCAAGTAACACAAAGTGAAATAATCAAAATCAGTGTTCTGGGTATACTACAACTGTATACAGTACAACTGTGTTGTACACAGTACCAGCAATCATATTAGATGACCAACTGTGAATGATTTAGCTATTATAAGCAATAGAAGAATCAAAAAGTCAGCTCTCAGCAACTCATTATGAAAAAGACTATTCACCACCATAGAAGGGACTGATGTAATCTAGCATACTGTTCATCATTTTATTTCTTCAATGACTTTTTTCTTTAGTGTAAATGATATGTTTTCTTTCACATGATAATTTAATATGTATTGTCTGATAACACATATACAAACTGTGTCATATTATTTTGCTATTTTTGGGACAGGTAAGATGTTGGAGGGAGGGAGAGAATATTGAATTCAAAATGTCAGAAAAATATTAGTAAAATTATATTAACATGTAATCTGGAAAAACTTTATAATGTAAAATGGTGAAAAAGGAGTTTGCGTGGCATGAAGAATAGATCATTAAGTAACACAAATATTTATTGTATATATAAATTATAAATCATCTCTTGTTGCCTTAATGTTTTTCAACTCCATCATATTGTGTCACAGAGATTAGATGTTTGAATTTTGAAGCAAATATGGTTATTATTCAATAGTATGTTTTCTTCAATACATACAATATACTTTACGTTTTCTGATTTTTCCATTTATTGAAAGTTATATATTTACTTTACTTTTTTTGTAAAATTTGATTTCCAATTTATTTTTTTAACCCTCACCCCTGCCCCACCCACTGAGAATGCAAACAATTAGAGTTCAAAACTTCTCTCTCTGCTCTGTAGATAGAATTTTTTCATCATGAGCCCTTTGAAATGGTCTTGAAAAATTGTTTTGATCATAGTAACCAAATCTTTCATAGTTGATCATCATTACAATGATTTGCAACATGATCTCTAAGTCTTTTCACCTCACCTTCTATCAATTCAGATACATCTATCCATGTTTGTTTGTTTGTCTTCAAAACCCCAACTTTGATATTTTGTACAGCAAAATAAAATAATACTTTAATACAATCACAAGTCACAACTTACTCAGCCATTCCCATAATTGATGGCTTTCCCTTCAGTTTATAATTTTTGCCAACATGAAGTACTCATAAATTTTTTGTACATACTGATATTTTTTTCCTTATCTTTCATTACTTTCAGTTATAACCCAATAATTTTATTGATGGATGAAAGGAAATGCAAAATTTTGTAGACTTTTATGCATAGACCCAGATCTTCATAACACTTAATTATTCCATCAACAATTCATTATTATATCTCTTATCCTTCATTCCTTTCAGCATTTTTCATTAGGTATAGGTATGAGGGAATACCTCAAACTGATTTAAGTTTGCCTTTCTCTAATCCATACTGTTTATACTGAAAGGAGCCAAGATGTCAGAGTAAAAGCAGAAACTCTCTTGAAATCTCCTAAATTCCCATATAAACAACTTAAAAATGATACCTCAAATAGAATTCTAGATGGTAGGACTAACCAAAATTTGAATGAAACAATTTTATAGCCCCAGACAATGCAGTAGTTTAACAAGCAATGTCTGTATCACTAGAGTGGTGGCCAAAGTATAAAAATCAATCTCTCTCTCTCTCTCTCTCTCCCTCTCTCTCTCTCTCTCTCTCTCTCTCTCTCTCTCTCTCTCTCTCTCTCTCTCTCTCTCTCTCTCTCTCTCTCTCTCTCTCTAACTCTTCCCTGCCCACTTTTAGATTTAATCACCAAAAGTGTATACACCACACACACAATTGAATGGGGGATGTCTGTGATGCACATGTGTGATAGTGGGTGATGAATCAGAATCAACTGACTGCCCCATTGGCAGTCCAAAGCAAAAGCTTTAGGTATAATGGGTACATGTCAAATGAAGGAAGTCACAGGAAGTGAAGAAAATAAACAGTCTTTAAAAATGCCAAGAAACTTCCTGTGATAGTTCTCTTATCTCTTTGGTCTTCAAACTGAACTTTGGAGGAGCTTGGGCTTGAGATCTCAGACTGCTTCCCTTTTGTACTGACATTTGGTGAGTGAAAAAAAGCTGACTCCTTTCCTGGATTTTCTGAAGGGACTAGCCTCAGGAGATACCTACCCTCTTGAGAGAGACTCCCTGCATCCCCAGGTCCTTGACTCAAGGTCGAGGCCCCTCCAGCTAGCACTAACTAGTCCTGCCTGTGTTGAGCCAGGGACTGAGCAAAATACTTAGTGTGTAGGCTAGATATCTTACCCTATCTGCTCTCTGATTTTCTTGCTTTCACTCTCTCTATATTTTATAAATAAATTGCTAAAAAAAATTCATTTTGGAATTGATTAAATTCCTATCTACCCTACTCTTAAATAATCTAGTCCAACCTTTTATATAAACCTCTCAACATTTCTACACCATATATATATATATATATATATATATATATATATATATATATATATATATATATATATATATATATATATTGAGAGAGAGAGAGAGAGAGAGAGAGAGAGAGAGAGAGAGAGAGAGAGAGAGAGAGAGAGAGAGTGCAAGCTCTTTCCCAGAAAGCCAGCATTAGGAGAATAAGACAGATTAAGGGAAGCAGTAGTAAGAAGCAAAATAGATTCATGAGAAGGGAGAGACAGAGAGAAAGAGAGAGAGAGAGAGAGATGGAGTTAAATATACAGTACTTATAAATGTGAATATGAATGGTGACAAATCACCAATAAAAAGAAGTAGAGAGCAGAATGGATTAAAAACTAGACTGTCAATATGTTATTTGAAACAAACAAACAAAAAACAACACCCAAAAACCTGAAACAGAGACACAGAGAATAAAAATAAAAGTCTGGATCAAAATCTATTATACTTCAGGTGAAGTTAAAAAAAAAAAGGTGGCAATCTTGACCTTGGACAAAGCAAAAGCAAAATAGATCTAATTCAAAGAGATAAGTATGGAAACTAAATATATTAAGAGTTACACTAAACAATGAAGTAATATCCACACTAAACATATATGCACCAAAAGCTAGAGAATTCAAATTCTTAAGGAAAGTGTTAAAGGAGTAGTAATAGGAAATAGATAGTGAAACCATACTACTGTTGGAACTCAATGTTCCACTTTCAGAAAAAGAGAAATTTATCATAATTTTTAAAAATGTATTTACTTAAAAAGATGAATAATTAAAAAATATTAGAACTGTGGAGAACATTGAATGGAAATGAAGTGGAGTATTTTTGCCTCAGCTCCATATAACACTTAAAAAAAAACATGCATTAGGGTTCAAGAACCTTAATATAAACTGGAAAAAAAAGAAATATATCCTTCCTAGATAATAATGCAATAGCATTATACTTAATAAAGAACCATGGAAACACAGATTAAAATTAATTGGATAATAAACAATCTACTCCTAAAGAATTAATTGGTGAAATAACAATGATAACAAAATAATTTGATTAAAGAGAATAACAATGAGACAATATTTCAACATTTGTGGAATTTAGTCAAAACAGAACTGAGGGACAAATATATACCTCTAAATGCAATGAGTAAAAACAGCAGATCATTGAACTAAATGTGCAGCAAAAAGTGTAAAAGAAAAAAATTTAGAAATCCCAATTAAACACCAAGTTATATGTCATGAAAATCAAATAAAACTAATCAAATTGAAATGAAAGCATAATTGAACTAATAAATAAAGGTATGAGATTGTTTTATATTTAAAAAAGAAAATAGATTACTCATTGGCAAGTTTTATTTATTTATTTTTTTTTGGTTGTTGTTTTTAGTTTTTCTTTGGTGATACCAAGAAAAGTTTTAAAGTCCATTACATTCTATTGTACCAAATGTATAATGTGTATAAGGTCCCCAAGTTTCTGCTCTTTTTGCTCTATATCATTTCCTGGAGGTCAATCCAGTTCACATGGGATTCCACCAGTTCATTATTCCTTTGTGCACAATAGTATTCTATCACCAACAGTTACCACAATTTGTTCAGCCATTTCCCAATCAAAGGGCATCCCCTCGTTTTTCAATTTTTTGCCACCAAATGATTGTATCTATAAATATTTTTTATAAGTCTTTTTCCTTATTATCTCCTTGCAGTATAAACCCAGAAGTAGAATGGCTGGATGAAAGGGCAAGCAGTCTTTTTAAAGTCCTTTGGGCATAGTTACAAATTGCCATCTAGAATAGTTGGATCAATTCACAACTCCACCAGCAATGCATTAATGTCTCTATTTTGCCACATCCCCTCTAATATCTATTATCTTCCTTTGCTGTCATGCTAGCCAATCTGCTACGTGTAAAGTGGTACCTCGGACTTGTTTTGATTTGATTATCTCTAATTATAAGAGATTAGAATTCTTTTTCATATGCTTATTAATAGTTTTGATTTCTTTTTCTGAAAATTGTCTTTTCACATCCCTTGCCCGTTTTTCAATTGGGGAATGACTTGCTTATTTTATTTAACTGATTTAGCTCCTTGCATATTTGAGTAATTAGTTATTTCAGAGGTTTTTGTTATAAATATTTTCACAATTTGTTACTTCCCTTCTAATTTGGATTGCATTGGTATTATTTGTATAAATTTTTTTTACTTTAATGTAATCAAGTTTTTGGTTTTTTTTTTTTACATTTTGTAATTTTTTTTTCTAATTCTTGCTTGGTCTTAATGTTTTCCCTTTCCCAAAGATCTGAAAAGTATACTATTCTATATTCCACTAATTTACTTATAGTTTCCTTCTTTATATTCAAGTCATTCAACCATTCTAAATTTATCTTGATGTAGGGTATGAGATGTTGATCGAAACCTCATCATTCCCATACTGTTTCCAAATTTTCCAGTGTTTTTTGTCAAATAGTGGATTTTTGTTACAAAAGCTAGACCTCAAGTCTATTCCACTGATCCTCCCTTCTGTCTCTTAACCAGTTTTCATGTTTTGATGACCACTGCTTTATTGTACAGTTGAAGATCTGGTACTGCTAGTCCCCCATACATGACTTTTTTTTCATTATTTCCCTTGATATTCTTAATCTTTTGTCCTTCCAAATAAAAATTGTTATAGTCTTTTTTCTAATTCAGTAAAATGTTTCTTGGTAATTTAGTAGGTATAGCCCTGAATAAGTAAATTAATTTGGTTCAGATTGTCATTTTTATTATATTAGCTCATCCTACCCATGAGTAATTAATGTTTTTTTTTTCCAATTGCTTAGATCTAGTTTTGATTCTGTGGAAAGTGTTTTATAGTTGTGTTCATATAATTCCTTTGTTTCTCTTGGAAAATAGATTCTTAAATACTTTATATTGTCTACGGTGATTTTAGTTCTTGTTGCCAGTATGTATTGGAAATATATAGAAATGCTAATGATTTATGTGCATTTATTTTCTATCCTATAAATTAGTTTTTTAGTTTATTTTCTGGGATTCTTTATGTAGACCATCATATCATCTGCAAATAGTGATAGCTTGATGTCCTCATTGCCTATTTTAATACCTTCAATTTCTTTTTTCTTCTCTAATTGCCTCTGCTGGTGTTTCTAGTACAATGTTAAATAGCAGAGGTGATAATGGGCATCCTTGTTTCACTCCTGATCTTATTGGGAAGGCTTTTAGTTTATCCCCATTGCAGATGATGATTGCTGATGGTTTTAGATATATACTGTTTATTATTTTTAGAAACGACCCTTCTATTCCTATGCTTTCTAGTGTTTTCAATAGGAATGTGTTGCATTTTTTCAAAGACTTTTTCTGCATTTATTGAGATAATCATGTGATTTTTGTTGGTTTAATTGCTGATATATTCAATTATGTGGATGGTTTTCCTAATATTGAACCATCCTTACATTCCTGGTATAAATCCCACCTGATCATAATGAATAACCCTTATGGTCACTTGCTGGAATCTTTTTGCTAGTATTATATTTTAGATTTTTGCATCTATGTTCATTAAGGAGATTGATACCTGTAGTTTTCTTTCTCTGTTTTTGATATGCTGATTTTGGAATCAGTACAGTATTTGTTTCATAAAAGGGGTTTGGTAGAACACTTCTTTGATTTTTTTTTTTGTCTAACACTTAATGGTGTCTGTCACACTAGGATGGGAGATGACTAGACCCAACCTTGTCAAGCCAGCAAAGGCCTCATGGGTAACTGAATCAGCAGATCATCATTTTACCATTTATCAACTGGGGATTGGCTCTTATTTTTCATAAATTTGAATCATTTTGCTATATATTTGAAAAAAATGTGATCTTTATCAGAAATACTTGTAGTGAAAATGTTAATATTACTTTGTGTAGGTACCTTTTTTTTAAAAATGTAGTTTCTGTGATGAATACTTTTAATTGTAGCTACTTTTGCTTTTGTTTTATCTGAGATTATTATTGTTATCCTCACCTTTTTACCTTCAGTTAAAGAATATAAAATTCTTCTTTAGCTTTTTGTTTGAATTCTGTGTGTATATTTCCATTTCAAGTGTGTGTATCTTTTATACAGAATATATTATTTAATTCTGATTCATAGACTATATTGGTAATTGCTTCAGTTCTGACTTAGTTCATCTTCTTCCCATTCAGAGATATGATAATTCATTATGCATTTCTTTTCATTATATTTTCTTTTGTTTATCCTTTTCATTCTTTTTTAGGCTGTCCCATCTCAAAAGTAAGTTTTCCTTATGCTTACTGCCTTCTTTAATCTGCCCTCCCTTTTACTAGTACTACTATATATCTTTTATCCCTTTCACTCCAAATTCAGTTAATGTTGGTTATATTTTAATACATTATATATATATATTCTTTATATATATTTTATATGTACATATTCTTCCTTCTTTGTAACATCTCCTATGAATGAAGTTTATGTATTTCCTGACACCACCTCATTTTCCCCTTCACTATAAAATCTCTTCCTAACAAGCCTCTTTTATGTGAAAAAAAATTCCGACTCTACTCAGTTCCCTCTTTTCCCAGTACATTCTTCTTTCTGAGTCTTATTTTCTTTTTTGAATTTAATCCAAATATAATTACCTCATACTCATAATCTATTTCTAAGTAGTTTCCTAAGGCTCTATTTTTTCTTTTACTATTTTACACATAAATATAATTTTAATAAATGTTTTCTGACATTTTGCAATCCATTTTGAAAATTCTCTCTTTCTCCTATCCTTTCCCACAATGGCAGGTAATATATGTTGTACATGTTTTATTATACAATACATATTTCCATATTTATCATATTGTGAAAGAAGACAAATATTGCTTACAGTGGAGAAAAATCATGGAGGAAACAAGATGGATAAAGGGATGTTTCAATTTACATCAGTTTGTTCTATGACAGTGGAAAGCTTAAATGTTCTAATAATGATAAAGTTCTTAGGAGATGCATGTATAATCTCATATAGCAATTGATTAACTTATTGAATAGCATATGATTATTCTTTTATGTTTACCTTTTAATACTTCTCTTGAGTCTGTTAGTTGAAAGATACATTTTTCTATTCAGCCCTGGTCTTTTCATGAAGAATGCTCTAAACTCAATTGAAGTAATTAATGCCATCTTTAGGCATATGAAAAAATGCTCCCATTTAGTATTGATTAGAGAAATGCAAACAGAACAATTCTGAGTTACCACCTCACAGCAATCAGACCAACTAACCTGACAAAAAAAGGAAAATGATAAATATGAGAGGGGATGTGGAAAATTTGGGACTTCTGGTGGAACTTTGTACTGATACAATCATTCTAGATAGCAATTTGGAAACAAGATCATAGGGCAATCAAATTGTACATACCCTTTTGACGTATCAATGTCACTCCTAGGTCTGTATCCCCAAGGATTAAAGATACGGGAAAAAATCCACTTGTATAAATATATTTATAGCAGCTCTTTTTATGGAGGCAAAGAAGTGGAAACTGAAGGAATGTTCATCAATTAAGTAATGACTAAACAAGATGTGGAATATGTTTATAATGGAATACTATTTGTACTGTAAGAAATTAAAAATAAGATGATTACAAAAAATTTGGAAAGACATCTGAAATGATGAAAAGTGAAGTGAGCAGAGCTAGTATTATGTTCTACATAGTAGCAATAACAATGTATAATGATCAGCTATGAATAGCTTAGTTGCTGTACACCAGGTAAGGATCTAGGAGAGCTCCAAGAGATTCATGATGTATAAGGCTATACCATCATAGAAGGAAGTGACTTAGTCTGAATGCAGTTTGAAGCATACCATTCTTCACTTTGTTTCCTCAATGAATTTTTCTCTAGTGCAAGGAATCTGTGTGCTGTTTTCACAACATAATCAAAATGGAAATATGTATGAAATGATAGTATATGTACAACTTATATCATAGTTTTTACTTTCTTGTGGAGGGTAAAAGGAGGGAGAGTGAAAGAATGTGGATTGCAAAATGTCATAAAACTATTATGAAAATGTATATTGACATATAATTTGGAAAAAATGAATTCCCAAGGTTCCTCATTCTCTTTTCTGTATGTGGCTTATCAATAAATGAAAATGTGAGATTCAGTGTCATTTCAAGGTCACAGCAATAAAGGACTGGTTTCACTAGAAAGATATTGGGAAATCAATCATAAACGTCAAGTACCTAGAGTTATGCCAGTTGACATTTACATGCTCTGTATTGTGACAAGGAAATCACTTTTAAAAGACTGATATATATTAATTTAAGGTCGCCAAGGAATTCAGCTATGTAATTCCTAAATGAAAACTCAAGTCAGCCATCAACCTTTTATAGAGTTTAATTACAGACAGGAGGAAGAAAGGAATTAGAGATAGAGAGAGGGAGAGAGAAAGGGGAGAGAAGGGAATAGGGCTTAAATACCCCTTCTGTTTAGGCTGGGCCAAAGGGCCCAAGCCCTTAGATAGCTGGGGCAAAGAAAAGAGATCAGTCCCTATTACTCATGTGACCAAAATGGAGAAACAGTCTCAGAGGCCCCCACCTTCAGCTTCCTTCAGAGCAAGCTTCTCAGAGCACCTCTCCAACCACTCAGAGCCAAAACTCTCCAACCACCCCCCCAGGCCTCAGACCCCCCTCTCTTTAAGGAAACCATCCAAGTTCCCTCCCCTCAGTTCTCATATCTACCAATCACTGTCCATCATTTTCCCTGTGCCAATGGTGGCTCTAGCTTAACCCAGGACCGCCCAGAGGTCTGGGCTTTGCACATGTCTGTTGGAGGTCATATTCTCAAATAATTAAATTTTGATCTATGCTGCAGCCCTTCCTAAAGTTAGGACTGAGTGGGGTGGAAATTGTATTTTCCAAGACCTGATTCTGTCATTCCAAGTATCTCTATTGTATCAATTCTAAAATCAATCATGACTCAAAGAAATTCCTGTTCTGTGCTTAAGCATAGGTCAAAGCCCTTTCCATTGTTCAGCAAAAGGTTTCTGTCCTAAAATAATCTTAAGAAGGGAGGAGAAGAAACCTCCCATGCCAATGGGGTTCACATTCCAATACACTATCAGTAAGAAATTTTTCAAGTATGAAATTTCCCAATGGTGAAATTTCCAACATTTATAAGTCTAAGAAATTTTAAGGTTTACAGTATCATGGTTAATTCATTTTAGTCACTAATTCTTATAACATTTATTTCGTATGCAAACACTTTTATTCCTCTATGATATTAGAATTGGGGTCTTTTAACTAATTATTTTTTAAGAAAAAAGTCAGTTTTACAAATTTGAATATATATGCATATACATGTATACATATACATATAATTTTCGATATTGATAGTAGATCTTCCTTTACTAAATATATTTAATTCAGTGCTTATTAGAAAGAATAAAAATACCCCTGGTTATATCAAGCAGAATAAATAATAGAATTCTTTTAATTGGCTTCCCTAACAATTTTAAACAAGACAAGTTTCACTTTTCTCAGATTGTTCCAAATCCAAAGAACTCTCAGTCACACAACATGCAAGAGCAATAAATGTTCAAAGACTTTTAAAAGTTATTGTTATTATGGTATCTCACTTGCATTGTCATATTGATTATGGGTATAGCATGAAATGTTTCCATGAGCAATCATAGGTGGTTGAGAGGATGATTCACTTTCAAAGCTTCTGCTATTTTTCATAAATATTCACTTTAATGCTTTGATCTCTTTTTCTCTCTTGCTAACACAGTCTCAAATAAAAACATTTTCAAGGACTTTTAGCCAACAGTAAACTGCTATTTAAGAGAGAGGCAAGAGATCAGGTGCTGAGCTATATCGAAAATTATTTTAAAAAGTACTTCAATATGAGACTAGATGATGAAGACAAGGAATCCATGAAGTATTTGTGGCAAATCATATATAATCTGGCTTATTAAAATGATGGGCTTCATAGCATAATGAATAGAGTAAGGCTTAGAATTAGTGAAGACTCAAGTTTAAGTCTTGGCTCCAACACAAACTAGCTTTGTGACTCTAGAAAAATTACTTAGCAAGTCAGTGATCCTGGAAATTCTCTAAAAATTGCATGTGCAGAGCTGTTGTTAATTTGATTTGGTAGAGCGATTTTCTTCTCAGAACATTCTTATACCAACTAAGTCACAGGTGTGATCACCCAAAAACAGTTACCCAGATTTTCATATCATTTGATGTGCAATTCATATTTTAATGAAAATATCTTGTTAGAATTATGGGGAATTATGGCATAATTGATTCATTTAAAATGTTAGTTATATGTTTGCCAAAGTGAGTATATAAATGCTAGACTTAGAATCAGAAAGACTTTATTGTGAATGCTACTCTACACACTTAATAGCTATGTGACCCTGAGCACTTGCTCTGAGAACTTAAATGTTCTGAGACTCAGTTACCTTATTTGTTAAATGAGAATAATACTACTTCACAGGTTACTTTTAATAAATTTGATAACATGTATAAAATGTTCAGTAAAATAGAGGTCAGTGTAAATACTAGCTATTATTATTGTTGTTATTGTTGTTGTTGTTGTTGAGCTCCTGTCATATGCCAGTCATCCTTCTAGATAGTAGAGTTCTCATCTACCTAGAATTTTAAGTTTTGTAAAGCATTTTACCCATTTTAATTATTATTGTCCTCATTTTATTATTGCATAAATTGAGTCTGGCCTATGTTAAATGCTAGAAGTGGGAAAAACAGATCAAATGAATTCCATATTGTAAGTTTTAAGTTAATTTTACTATTTTACTGATTGTTTTTACTTCTAGACTTTTTACAAACTATTAAAATATTTCTGGTGATAACAAGTAGGAAAATGCAACTTAGCACTTTGTCCACAATAAGTCAATTTATATAAAGATTTTATCTTTATAAATTTCAAACAAGATTTTTAAGGCTCATGACATGAATATGACTCAATAACTCTTCTCCTATCCTAGTTAATTTTGAGGGTCCTAAATATTTTATTATTTAAGAGAGGTAGAAGCATAAGTTGGTAGATAGACACATTATGATAGATAGTGCATATCTATATCTATAGGTATCTATATATTTATATGTATATATCAAAAAAGACAGAGACAGACAGAGTAAGAAAGAGAGTAGGGGAAGAGATAGAAGAAGTAAACAAAACAAGACACATCTAATTTTTCTGACATAAAATATTTGGCAAAAGCCATCATGTTTCCTCTAAATCTTCTCTTCCCCATGATGAACAGATTTCTGTTCATTTAAATGATGTTCCTCTGAAACTTTGGCTTCCACTCACCTTGCAAACATGGCCAGTATATTCTAAATGTACTTCAGCTACCAGTAACATGACATTCAGAACTGAGCATAATACTCACGATATAGTTTGGTAATATTATAAAACAGTGAAGAAATCACCCCTTTTAATCTGGATAAATAGGCTACTCTTTATGTAGATTAGTTTTGTGTGAGAGATCTATGTTTCTAATTGGTGAGAAAGGCATATTATGGAACTAAGTTATTGTTATTATTATCAATAACTATTACTGATATATAACTTTAATACTTTTAAAGTCTATTACATATATTGACATATACATACATACATATATTACATCATGTGATCCTCAGCTTTAACACTCCTATTTTACAGATGAAACTGAACTTGAAAGAGATAATCAAGTTAATTAATCAAGTCAACTAGCATGTATTAAGAATTTACTTTTTACCAGGTGTTGTGCAAATCACAGAGGCTATAAATATTAAAAAAAAAGGTTGTCCTTGCTCTCAAGGAGATGACATTTTAATAGAGGAATACTTAATATAGATCTAGAGAGATAAAAAAGGAGGTGGGCAAGAGTTGCCATCTGAGAATATTAAGAGAAAGTCTATGGATACAGAAGCAGAGTAGGAAAGGACCAAGGGAAAATTTTTTCTGAACACATCCCTAAAATTCAGGCCTCAGGAATAACTCAGCAGTAGGATGAAAGGGGCTACAGAAAGAGAAGGTAGTATCCAGCTGAGAAGGCGACAGGTGATGAATTTCCAGAGTTAAAATATGACAAACATGGCACTGAATTCCAAAGCTTATGAAGCAGAGATTACGGAGGACTTAAATCTCAAGAGTATTCCTGAGTCACACAACTCATTTTTATTTAAGGTCAAATTTAAACTCAAATATCCTTGACTCCAAGATCAGCATTTCATCCAGTACTCAAATTAGTTGCCTAATAGACTATGGACATGCCTTTTTCATCCTATATTTGAGCAATTTAATTTAAAAAAAAATGTAGGAGTTTATATTCCTTTCTATTAAATTATATTTTAAAATAACTAACTGTCTATTGGGCAAATGGGTTTTACAATGAATAGTCTCTTCTTCCTGACTTCAAATCTGGCCTCAGCGCTTAAGAATTGAGAATGTAATAAAATTAAAATGATGATAACCTTTACTCTTAAAGAGTTTGCATCCTAAAAAAGGAAATGACACAGATAGGGGAGTGGTATTCAGCGAAGGATATTTTGGTTAAAAGGATAAAGGAAATGTTTGGAGATCCAGGCTAATGTAATAATACATTTCATGAAGTAACAATGACAATACAGACTATATTTCTACAACTGATAGGAAAAAAGGGCAGAAAAGAAAGGAGGAGAAAAGAGGAAGGGGAAGAAAAAAGGTTAGAATAATCAATATTGAAGGGGTGGTAGAAAAACATACACACTAATTCATTATTAATTGATCTGTGGACAAGCACAACCACTCCAAAGTAGTTAAATTATCCATATCCCTCAACCAAGATAAACAGTTGAAGCTTAAGAATATAATTTACCATAGGACCTATATACTCCAAAATTTGTTTAAAAGTAAATTTTGTAATACTAAAACAATGGAAATAAATTAATTGCATATCAATTCATGAATAGTTGGACAGATGCTGGTATATAAATATAAAATAATATTTTTTCTGCTGTATAAACCAATGAACCCACAAAATCTCACATGAACTACTACGAAGTAAAATAAGCAGATCAATGGAAACTATATGCAAAATACTACAAACTATGTAGTTAACAACTCCAAAACAATCCAAAATTAATGTAAAAAAATATTTAAAGGTAAACACTGAACAAAATAAAGATGTGAAAAGCTGTTCTCCCTTCCACATTCTATGTCTGAGAAGGAAAGTTTTTTGGTGTACAGTATCACAGATAATCATAACAATTTTTAAATCTATTTTTGTTTAGTATCTTTTTTTCTCTTTGTCCCTTTTCTTTCTTTAAAAAACTTCATTACAAAGTATGGTTCTGCTGGAAGAAAAGGAAAAGGGATGAAGAAGAGAATAAATAAAATCAATTTTAAATGAAAAAATTATTGGCAACTTAAGAAAGTAAATTTTTATTTAAGTAGTGAAGACAGTCAACATTTAAAATTGTTCTAATGTGAATGAAAGTAGTAGAAGTGGAGATCATTAGAACAAGCCAGCTTTTTTAGAGATTTACCTGAGAAAGGCAGTAGAATAATAGAAATGCAGAAGAAGAATTTGAGGAGATGGCAAAGTAGAGTAAGAAAGTAGTCTCCTTTGGAAAGGAGAAACTAGGGAGGAAACTAGGTATAACAGAATGCAGCAAAGAATTGGAAATTGAAGAGATGCCCATTAATTGGGGAATGTCTGAACAAATTGTACTGCATGTTGGTGATAGAAATCTATTATGCTGCAAGAAATGATGAGTAAGATGATTTCAGAAAATGCTGGAAATATCTGCAGGAATTGATATAGAGAAAAAAAATAAGCAGATCTGAGAAAATATTGTACTCAATAGCAGCAATAATGTGTGATGATTATCTATGAAAACTTGGCTACTCTCAGCAATACAATTATCTGGGACAATCCTAAACGACTTGACAGAAAAAAAATATCCAGAGAAAAAACTGTTAGAGTCGACATTCACATCAGTGTATTTACAGTTTTATTTTTGGGTTTTGGTTATGGATGAGTTTGCTCTTATAATAAAGACCAATAGAGAAGTGTGTTTTGCATGACAGTAAAAAAATAAAATTAAAAAAAAGAATGCAGCAGTCATGTGACCAGTAGGAGGCAGGTAATGCTAGTCAATTTTCTGCATGGAAATAGGAGTAAGTCAAGTGAAACCTCTTTTCCCACTATTATTTTATATTATTCTAGAAATGCTAGCAATAAGAATAAAACAAAAGAAAATTTAAAAGTGTTAATATAGATATAGAGGAGACAAAACCATTTATATTTGCTGATCTCATGATGGTTAGCTTAGAAAATGATTGAACAAAAATTAAACTAATTAAAAATATTAATGGCTGCATGAAATTTGCATAGTATTCATAATTTGCAAAAAATTTAATGGTATTTGTATATACTTATGTCTATAATTATACATATAATTTATATGACTATAATTACAAATTTATCATAATTTTGTAAAATCCAAATATATTGTAGTGTATTCAATAGCAATAAGATGAAAAGGGCACTAATACAAATGGAGATCTCATTCAAAATTTTATTCATTTGATTCAGTGTTTCCTCATACTTATTCCTTTTTAAAACATTTTTTTTATTCTTTCCCTTTCAAATTTTGAGTTCCAATTTCTCTCCCTTTTACATCATAACATCAACTGAGAACATAAGTAATATATAGTTTATACATGTGAAATTATAGAAAAGGTAATTCTGTTAGTCATATTTGAAAAAAAATAAAAAAATAGAATACTAGACTTTGCTTTATAGTGAGTCCATCAATTCTTTCTCTGAAATTGGATATTATTTTGCATCATCAGTCCTTTGGCATTTCCTTGAATTACTTCACTGACCAGAGTAGTCATCTCTTTCACAGTTGATCTTCATTACAACATTGCTGTTATTGTACACAATAATTTCTCGGTTCATCATTTCAATTTGCATCAGTACAAATATGACTTCTGATATTTTAAAGCACACCCTCATTATTTTTACATTATAATATTACTCTATTATAATCATAAGAAAAAACATGTTTAATCATTCTGCAATGGTTTAGAATCCCCTCAATTTCCAATTCTTCAACACAAAAAGAAGTGCTATAAATATTTATGTGTATGGAAAAGTGTATATTCTTTTTTTCTGAGATCTGTGAACTTAAAACTTTGCATTGAAATTTCTGGATCAATGAGTGTTCCCAATTTTATAGCCTTTAGGACATACTTCCAAATTGTTTTCCAGAATGGTTGAACCATTTGAATCCTCCACCAACAGTTCATTAGTGCACACATTTTCCTTCATTCTCTATACCATTCATCGTTTCTTATGAATGTGAGTAGGTATATGTTATTTTAATTTCTGTTTCTCTTATGAATATTGATTTAGTGTAGTTTTATCATATTGCTATACATAGGTTTGATGCCTTCTTTTGGAAATTGTATCCTTTAACAATTCATCATTTGGTGAATAATACTTTTTTTATAAATTTTAATCCACTTTATACTTAGTATTTATTTGAGAAATGAGCCCTTTATCAGAGGAATTTGATATAAAAATATTAGTATTACTCCAGGATCTCTGGCATAATGCACTTTTTTCCTATCTTTTTTAACCAGCTTTATTTTTGCTCTGTCTGAGATAATCATTGTTATCCCTACCTTTTTTTTCTAAACTGAAGCATATTAAATTTTACCTAAATTGAGACAGATTGTGCTCCAGACTTTTATTGTAACTCTGTATTTCTAACCTTATAAAGTATGTTTCTTGTATACAACATATTTTTGGATTTTTATTTCTAATTTACTCTACTATTTGCTTCCATTTTCTTGGTGAACTCACCCCAATCACATTCACAGTTATGATTATTTTGTTCTGCCTTCCATTCTGTTTTCTTCTGTTTCACTTATTCTCTTTATCTCTGTATCTCTCTCCATTCCCTCCTCAAAACTATAATTTCTTTTAAGTATTATCCCCCTTAGTCACTTCCTTTCTTTTATCCCCTTCACCTTTTTACCACTATTGAATAAGTCACATTTTTACATACAATTCAGTGTGTTTATATTTTTCCCTTTTAAGAACCAATGCCATAGAGAATGAGGTCAAATCATTGTCCCCGACTTGCCAATTTTCCTTCCTGTGTAAAAGTTCTTTCTAGTATATTTCTTTTATGTAAGAAAAATTTCCCTCATTCTACCTCTCTCTTCCCTCTTCTCCCATCCCTATTTCTGACTTCTTCATTTGGGGGGAATCATTCAAATATTACTGACACAGAAGCATGCTCTCTTTATATGGAGACTCCTTCTAACTATCCCAATAGTTTTAGGAGATTTATGCATGATATTTCCATGCAGGAATTTGTTGCATGCATGCATGAAAGGCATGGTGATGAGTGATTGATCTGAGGGTTATTGTAGCCATAGAGAAAGAGAGAGAGAGAGAGAGAGAGAGAGAGAGAGAGAGAGAGAGAGAGAGAGAGAGAGAGAGAGAGATCGAGTTAGCCTGTTAGGGAGACTTTCTCACTATTAAAAAAAAAAGCTTCTAAAATGTTGTTTTATACAAGTAGCTCCATTCCCCCTAACTCTGATACTTTTGGAATATAGACCCAGTAGTAGCAGTATTGCTTTGTCAAAGGGTACTCAGTTTTAAGGGCCTTTGGGTAGGATTTAATATTTCTTTCCAAAATGATTGTATTAAAGTTCCATCAGCACTGTATTATTGTTCCAATTTGTCTACATGTCCTATAACATTTATCATTTTCCTTTTTGTTCGTATTAACCAATCTGATAGGGGTGAGGTGCTATCTCAAAATTATTTTAATTTGCATTTCTCAAATCAATAGTGGTTTGGGACTTTTTTTTTCCTATATCTAGGAATAGTTTTAATTTCTTCATCTGAAAACTACCTATTCGTTTCCTTTGATCATTTATCATTTGGAGAATGATTGGTATTCTTATAAATGACTCAGTTCTCTATCTATTTTTGGAATGACAATGTTGTTTTGTTTTCTATTTTTCTTATTATTCTTATATTTTTTATGTCCCAGATTACAGGTAGAAACACTTTTTTAATAATCACTTTTCTGAGATTTTTGCTTTCCATGTTCTCTCCCTCCCTCTTTATTCTTTCTTCTCTTACAGGCAGATAATATCATGTAGGTTATACATCTGTCATAATGCAATTCATATTTCTATGTTTGTCATGTTGTGAAAGAAGATATATGTTTCTTATATACGAAAAACTTCTTAAGGAAATAAAGTGGAAAATTGTATGATTCAATCATCTTTAAGATTCTTCTTCAGTTTCTTCCTTGGAGGATGACTTTTTCCATGAATCTCTTGGAGTTGTATTTGATCCTTGTATTGCTGATAATAGTTAAGTCATTCACAGTTGATCATTCTATACTATTACTATTACTATGTACTATCTTATATTGGTTCTGCTCACTTCACCTTCCATTATATTATGTATTTTCAGCATTGTTTTATGATCATCCTGTTTGTCATTTCTCATGGCACTATAGTATTCCATTAAAATCATAAAAACAATGAATCCTGTGACAGTGATATTTGTTAAAAATATTTGTTATTTTTGTTCTAGTTTTAGTTGCCTTGGTTTAGTTTGGACAAAACCTTTTTCATTTGGTGAATTCAAAATAATACATTTTATTTTCTATTGTTTTTCTGTCTTGTTTGATTATATTTTTTTCTTTTATCCATAAGTCTGACAGGTAAACTTTTCTACATTGCTCTAATATATTTAAGCAATTCCCTTTACTAATAGATCAAGTATCCATTTTGGTATATGATATGAGATGCTTGTCTATGCCTAATTTCTATCATATTTTTCTAGTTTTCCAAGCAGTTTTTGTCAAATAGTGAGTTCTTCCCGAAACAGCTTGGATTTTTATCAAATACAGTGGTCTATTGATCCATTACTAAATTTCTTAGCCAATACTAGATTGTTTTGATGATTACCACTATTAATACTACATTTTGATACCTGGTATGGCTATCTCTGCTTCCTTCATATTTTTTCATTAATTCCCTTGATATTTTTGACCTTTTCTTCTTCCAGAAGAATTATATATATATTATATATATTATGTATATATATTATATAATATGTATATTATATATATACATAGATACATATATATATAGAGAGAGATAATATTAGTTATATATCATATATCACACATTACATATGTGATAGAGACATGAGAGAGAGAGGTTTTGCAGGACTTGTGAACCAAGGTGCAAGAAAAAATTCCAATGGAATGTCCCCAGGAGGGGCAGTTGGGGGCTTTGGCTGGCCACACTGAGAAGAGAAACTGTGCATTTTGGACTTTGTCTCTGACTGGGAGACACACACTCTCTCCCTGAAGGTTTGAAGCTGGCTGAGAGACTTTTGTGAAGCTGACTTGGCTTTTGGACTTTGTCTCTGGCTCTGAGCAGTGCAAGCTGATCAGGGGAGAAGCTTTTGAGTTGGCAGACTATAAGAGAGTTGAGCTGGCCAAGAGAAAAGGAGAGACTTTGAACTTTGTTTCTTTCTTGGGTTAAGCTGAGAGACCTGGCTGATTTGTGAAGAAGAAAGAAGATCGTGAAAAGCAATTGACCATCTTTTTAACTGTCTAAAAGTCATACTTGTGACTCCCCAAACCCTCAATTTTATATCATTTAGATTAGGGGAATTCCTCATCCCTCTTACATCAGTTTCCCATCCTTTTATAGCAATAAATGCCCTGACTGAGAAAGCAACTGGAATATCTTTATAGTTCACTTAGGAGGGAGGGAAGAAACAAAAGCTTCAAGAAGATTTGGGAGGTGGGGGAGGCAAAAGGGAGAGATTGGTTAAGGGAGGGAGTGAGGGAGGAAGAGGGTTAGGAAATAGATTCATCCATCAGTAATCAGTGGGGAACAATAGGCAGAAACCCTAGAACAAATCCCAGAAAGGTCCCTTATAAGCAGTGTCCCCTGTGTACCAGTATCCCTGTGTGTGGTGGTATCCCTGTCCCCCAGCATTTCTGTTCTCCCTCCATTACCAATAAGCAGCCTCAGGTCCCTCAACAGCTCTCTCAAGTCACAGCCAGAGAACAGCAGTTTCCCCTCAGTTTATCTCTCTATTTCAATCAGTAGTAGTTTCCAGTTAGTTTATTCTTTATTACACATATTAGTTCTGGGAAATATTTTGGTAATATAAATAATAATGAATAAGTAAATTCACTTAAGTAGTATTATCATTTTTATTATATTGGCTTACCCTATCCATTAACAAATAATGTTCTTCCCACCCACACCAACTATGTCTATCTGACATTGTTTTTGTCAAATGTTTGTTAACTGTGTTCATATAATTGTTGGGTTTGTTTTGGTAAGTATTCTCATAGGTATTTTTATTTTTCTGTTAAATTATTTTTTGTTGGTATGCAGAAATACTGATGATCTATGTAGGTTTATTTTGTATCCTGCAACTTCACTAAAATATTCAATTGCCAATTATTATTGTTTCTCATTTTTGCCATCACAAAAGAGCTGCTATAACCATTTTTTGTACAGGTAGGTAATTTTGCTTTATCTTTAATGACTGGGATATAGACTTGTACTGGCATTGCTAGGTATACACAAAGGTTATGCACAGTTTGATAACCTTTGGACCTAGTTTCAGATGCTTCTCCAGAACATTTATATCATCAATGTACTTGTGACTTGAGTTTTCAACTTCCACTCCAACATTTGTCATTTTCCTTTTGTCAGCATGTTAGTCATTTCAATGAGTGTAAGTGGTACTTCAGGGTTGTTTTAATTTTTGTTTTTTTCTAATCAATGGTGATTTTGAAAATTTTTTATTATGACTCAAGATAGTTTTAGTTTCTTCATCTGAAAACTGTCTGTTCATATCCTTTGTTTAACCTTTGGGAAATGCCTTTTATTCATATCAATTTGTCTCATTCATTTATTTAAGAAATAAAGTTTTTGTCAGTGTAACTTTTTTAGAAAAAAATTTAGAAAAAAAAGTTTATTATTTGCCTTTTAATCATGCTTGCATTTATTTTATTTGTGCAGAAATTTTTAAAATTTAATGTAGTGATCTATTTTACCTCTTATAATGTTCTCTATAATTCATTTTCATCTAAATTCTCTTATAAATAGGTCTAATAGATAAACTATTTTGTGGTACACTAATTCATCATATCACCTTTTATTTCTAAATTATATATCAACTTTGACTTTACCTGAGTACATGGCAAGACATATTGGTCTGTGCCTAATTTCTGCCTTATTTCCTAATTGTTCTAATTATTTTCTAATTAGTTTTTGTTAATAGTGAGTTCTTCAGATTTCTACAGTCATTAGTTATTGTATATTGAGTGTCTAATCTATTTTTAGCCTGTACCAGATTGTTTTGCAGGACAGTTGTTTTTCTAGTGAAGAATTTCAGATGTTGTTCTTTATTCTCATTCTTTTGATTTTGTTTTATTGCTTCCTAATGCCTTATGGTCTCATTAGCTTCCATTTGCTCAATTCTTATTTTTAGGGAGTTATTTTGTTCCTTGACTGTTTTCATTTTCCTTTGAATCCATTCTAGTTTTTAAGTTGTTTTATTCAGTGTTTATTTTGTTGTTATTGTTGTCATTGTTGTTTGTTTCTTTCTTTCCATAGTTCATTGTAGTCTTTTCTTCATTTGTTTCTCCTTCTTTTACATTGGCCTATTCTAGTTTAGTCTTTAGTGAGTGTTTTTTATTGTTCTGTTTGGGGTGGGAACTCCATTTATAATTGACCCATTTTAGTTTCCAAGTTTTTTAATCTTTTTACTATTTCTTTTATTATTTGATTTTTTTTAACTTCTTTTCTAATCCTTCCAAATATTTTGGTTTGGTTTGGTTTGGTTTTGTTTTATTTTTGAGGACCTGACATTTTATTACTTTCCTTTGGGGCTTCACATATTTCCTTTTTATCATTATTGTTATTTTCTGAGTTTATATTTTGACTTTCTGTGTCACTAAATTAACTTTCTATAGTTAGGTATTTTCTATCTCTTTTGCCCCTTTTTTGGTATTATTTTGCTCCTTATTACATTGTCTATCTGTTAATAGATCTACTCTGCTCCTGGGGTATCTCTTTGTCTTCCAGGAATTTTTGTTGGCCCTGAATCTGTTGGGAATAAAGTGGTAGATAACAAGAGATATTGCATCTTCTTTTAGGCTGTTGTTTTGTTACAATTATACCACTTAGTTGTCAGTTGGATTTGGACTGAACCCCTGAATAACATCTGTCCAGTAGGCTTCTTGGCCTAGTCAGGTTTCTCTGCTTGGCAGGTGTCAAAACCTAACAAGGTTCTGGGCCTGGGCACTCTGAAGCCACTAAGAAAAATAAAAAAACAAAAAAAAACAGTCTTTTACTTTCTTCTTTTCTGTTGGTCTTCTTTTCCAGCTATTCCCAACTCTCCAACTTTTCCCTTCTCCAAACTGCCACTCAGGTTTCCAGTTTGTTTGTTTTTTTTTCAGTGAACCAAGTTTCAAGTTTTCTTCAAGCCAGGTACACAGCCAGTTGATAGTTGGAATCCTATAACACCAACTTCTCAGAACTCCTGCAGGAACCTTTCTCCAAGATTCCAAGCTGGGCTTAAGACAAAGTTCATTACAGCAGTTTTACCCTGTCCTTAGCTTGCTAAATACAAGTCTTATTTAATCCTGATAACTTAATAACTTCCCCTATGAGATCCTTTGGAAAGACAGATGTGTCTTTCCCAATAGATCTTAGTAAGTAAATGCTGCTATTCTTAAGCTATGCTTATTTAGCATCTTTTTAGTTTAGTTTTGTTTTTGTAATTTTAATTTTTTGGAAGTAACTATTTTCACATTGTCAACTTCTTTTGAGTTTATATTATATCTTTTTTTTCTGTGCCACCATTATAGCTTTTTATGCTCGAATTATTTTTTTTTGTTTACACATTATTTCCCAGTGTATTTATTTATTTCAAGCTTTATTTTAACACTAGGCTCTGCTCACATGTGTATATGTGGAGGAAATGTCTGAAGCTTCAAGCTATTTCTTCTGTTGTTTTCAGTTATAATTCTAGATGTCTGCATATTTTCTGTGTATCCAAAATGGGAGAAAAATGGTAAATACTGTACTGTTTTGAGCTCTGTTCTGTAGAAAGCACCTCTACTTTCTCCATCTATAAAATTAAGACTCCCTTTGTCTTGCAACTCTGCCCAAGGTCTTGTTCCCTTGCTTTATATCATCTGTTCTTCTCTCACTTTAGAAATGTCACCCAGAATTAATAGTTTTAATAAGTGTCAGTTATATCTAGTGCCAAATTAATTATCCTCTGTAATCTTTTTTTTTTGACTAGTTGTATAACCCCATCCTCCTGTACCATCTCTAGGCTAAAACTTCCTCAATTTACTGATGCCTAAGAGACTTCTGTTGCTGCTTTCCACTCATTGGCTATGGATAGTCCTTAAGTGGATGCCATAAACTTCTAGACTCCTAAGTTTTCATAGGCCAGAGAAATGTCTTTTCTCAACCCTTTTTTGCTTTGCCAATCCACAATTTGATTTAAAACATTATTACATAATTTTTTCTAGGGAAATATTGGCAGAGTTCATCTGGGTGGCTCCCCTAAGCTGCCCTCTTGCTTCTACCTCAATCTTATTAAAAATAGCAACACAATAGATAAAATAGCCACTAATCAATCAAAAATTGAGCAATTTTACACAATTTTACACTTAATATACAAAGAAATAGATAATAACTTACTTATATTGAGAAGCAATCATTGCTATGATTGGAGAGTGTTACTGAGTTATATAATCCACTTTTCTATTAAAAATAAAACAAAACAAAAGTAAGAGTAAAGCAAAACCAGGCAAATGTAAAGAATTTTCTCAGTGAGGAAAATTCATTAATCATAGGTAGAAGGATGAAGGGGTTTGTCTTTTATAGAACCAGAGTAAAGAGATATTTGAATGTAAAGTTGCAGTGAAGCCCCACAATCTTTTTATGAGGTAAAAACAATTACTTCTGAATGAATTAGAAAGGAAGCAAAGTAATAAGGTGAAGAATGATAGGCTATTACTCTGGCTGACCTTTTAAAATAGGTTCAGTGAGTCCAGGAGAGACACTGGAAGAGAAATTTAGTCCTTTATTACACTTTTAAAAGCTACACAGTTAGATTGGTTAAAGGAAAATAGGTAGATATTTAGATAAAGAAAAACCACAACAAGCAGAGTACAACACTGAGTGGAGGTGTGGGCAAAGGCAGTTACCAGTGAAGAAACATCTAGGACCTTATAATTGAGGCTGCTTGGACAGACCATGCATGCAAAATATCAGTTTAGAAGTTCCTTTATTGAAGAATCTGTGCCCCCCAAATTTGAATATCAAGGAACCCCACCCCTTTATTTTCATTTGCGATGGCTAAAAGATGGAAGGAGTACATAAAGAAGGGGTCCAAAATGAAAATATTTTTGTTTAATATAGAGTTATCACAAAAGTTGTGAAAGGAGTCAGAGTATGATTTTGTCTAACTTGCTTTGTGGTTTGTTAATCCTTAAAATCCAAAGACAACAGTTATTCTGTACCCCTGTAAACCAAAAGACAAGTGTGCTCTGCCAAACTGTTTGTTTCCTTTAAGAGAGGAAATTTAATCACACATATTGGGGACTTGGATAGACAAACTTTAAGAGGAGGAGGAAGTTACATGTTTTTATATTTTTTGAGGAAAAAGGGTAAGGGGTCTCTGGGACGAGCAATTAGGGAAAACATCTGCCCCCAAATCAGTTTCAACAACCACTTGAAATATAAACTGGGACATAATATATATATTGTTGTTATCTGCAGGGACTCACTGACCTTTCTTCTGCAGGAACACTGCAGAGTCCAAGGCATCTACCTGCTTTATCAGATTGATCTTGATATTTCAATTCATATAAACAACACAGAAGCAAATCAGAAAAGTTTTAACTATGACTTGTTAATTGAAATTAGATAATGGGGAAGCGACGGTTATGTTGGAAAGTAATTTGCTCTTTATCTATGTGATTATCACTGGGATTGGGAGAGAAAGAACAGGTAAGAATTTAGTCTTTTAGATTCCCTGGTTTCATTAAAAAAGTTTTTTTTTAGTCTTTCTTCTATACAATTTCTTTCTCTGTTCTCCTGACTCTTATCCTCTACTGCTAGTGATTTCCCATTTAAGATTATCTTCCACCTTTCCTGTATGTCTCATATGTATTTTTCCATTATTTACATGTTTTGTGACATAATTATTAGAATTTTAACTCCTTCAAGACAAAAACAATGTTTTTCAACTTTCTTTGTAACTCCAGCCCTTAGCATAATGCCTTCAAATAGAAAGCTCTTAAAAATGCTTTTTGTCTGACTACTAAAGAAAGACAACTAGACTTTTCAGAGTAAAACTTTTTCTGACTCTAATAGTAACAAAACCCAAAAAGAATAATAGAAATTGAAATCTCATTTAAAAGAAGTATAAAATAAACAATCTAAAACACATAATCTAAAAAAGCACATTCAGTACTTGTCTAATTCAATTACAGTATATTTTTAAAGATATATGTAAATATATTGAGAAATATTCATTACTTAGACAAGTGGGGTCATTGAATAACCAATTAACTTCTCTTAAGAAAAACAAGAGTAAATAGAATCAAAGTACATATAGAGAAATTACCTTGGTGGGAATTCAGGACTTAATCTCTAGTTAATGTTTCTGAGTAATTGGTACTAAACCTCTTATTGGATCCAGAGTGATACAGCAATCCAGTTAGTTTTTTTCTGTTTCTCTTCTCTTCTTTTCTTTTTTTTACTGTTTTTTTTCTATCCTTTCCTTTCCTATTAGCTTTTCTTCCTTGTTCATATATATATGTGTGTGTGTGTATGTGTGTGCATATGTGTATATATATATATATATATATATATATATATACATTGATATGTTAAAACAAAATTCACCAATTAAAAAAACTTGGTAAAATTAATTGAAAGCCCAATGGTAGAGGACTAGAAGTACTTGTTGTATTGCAATATTTTAATGGACAAACCCATTACATATTTCTTCATGCTACTTTACATTCAACTAGAATTCTTTCACTGCTATACATATGAAGTTTCTCTATTGTAAGTTAGCTATTATTTTTCATATGTATATATTACTTGTCAATCTAGATCATGAACTTTTTTTAGAGCAGAGAAAATATTATCTATATCTTGGAATTTTTACCATGCCCTCACCTTATTCATGGCAATATCTTATACACTATATTAATGAAATAGACATTTGCTAATTGATCTATTGTATTTATTCCTTTGAGCAAAACATAGTACCAGACTTTGTGTACTTTGAGGGATAGGTTGAATCTGGATCTATGATTTTTATCCGTGTAGGGAGCTATTATAGAAAGTCTCTTAAGTGATGCAAATCAATTATCCTTCAAATTACTTAAAATCTTAGAGTTGTTTGAGGGTACTGATATTTTAAGTGAATAATTTTTGGTCATACATCAAGTATTCTCTAGTGGCAATAAGTGCACCTAAACCTTCACGAGTTTAACATTCTCTGTCTACCATGCCACACTGACTCTATTTTGTATATTGTATGGATTTGGTGAATAATTTCTTAAATTAATTGAGTAGTTCAGTCCAGCAGTAAAGGACAGACTCTTCTTTCAATTTCATAGTCCAGTCACCAAACTACACTCATATAATTTGATCTGGGTTCAATTTATTGTGAATGATTATTTTTTATTAATTAAATGAGCTTAGTGGTCTGTTTCTTTTTTTTTTTCTCTTGGTTTAAAAGTTATTTGTTGGGAACTCTAAAAATCATTCATTCTCCATTAAGAAATATAGGCCCCCTCAGAAATGTCTTCTCTTCCAGAAGCAATTATTTGCATAAAATTAATATTCTTTTTCTTAGAATCTTTTGTTGTTGTCCTTCAAGGAACCACTCCCTCATGACACTTCTCATGAAGTTTTCATATCAGTATTCCAGGCCATGTGTAAGTCTAATGGAATATTGATAATGGGAACACAGGGATACCATCAATAGGTGTGTCAGGGCAATTTGATGAACTCTCCTGTAAAGGACCATGACCTTGGAGGTCTCCAGGCAGACAGTCTATGAATTTGAAAGAGCTGTCAAATTGAATTTTAAAGAGTTGCATGCTAATATGCATGATTAAGACTGGAGTGATTTCCTTCAATCATTTTTCTTCATATGAATAGGATTATAATTAAGTCAAGAGATCCATTTTTTAGTCAGTCAGAAAGGATACCAAGGAAAGAAGAGGTAGAGTTGATTTCTTTGTAAGGCCACAGATTTGCTTGTTTGTCTTACCTTTTATGTCATTTGTAGTTAAAGTAGTAATTAGCATCATAAACAGATTGTGAGTTTTTCTGGCTTGAGGGTAGAAACTATGGGACACAAATAGTTAAAATTGAGAATTTTTACTGAAAAATTAGGCTCAATGCCTGATGAATTTCATCTCTAGTTGTGAGAATCAGGCATGGAGGGAAAGATAATATGTACCAAACTTAGCCTATAATTAATAAGTAACAATAGTGTATTCAGTTCTCAATTAAAGATAAATACTGTAGGATTGCTCACACCCACTGAACACATTTTTTAAACCTTCCAAAAAAAAAAGATCCCAATACAAAATGTGTGTGCTAATTAAAGCATTTTAAGTATACATTGGCAAGGAACTATTGTCAGTAATTTTGCATTTATAGTGATAGTTTAAAGACAGGATTCCAACTGAAAAGCCCACACAGTGACAAAATAGCTCTTTTTACAAATAGAGTTTAAAGAAAAATATACACAATGTGCATCCAACTTGTACTACTTGTCTTCTTCATAACTGAAGTGTAGCTGGATATTGTGGAGTATTTCTTTTCTACTTGTTAGAGAATTTTATCTCACGTATATCCATGAATATCTTCTAATCAATCATTCTAAATATCTCTATTAGAGTAACTCCTGACCTACCTCAAAAGATTATTATGAAAATATAGTTGGAAACTGCTAAAGTTTTTTTTTTCCCATCAAAGACTTTGCTTCTTTATTGGATATATGATAACTTGAAAGTTTGCAATGTATTCAATTGGATTTAATTACCATCTCTATACTGAAGAATCTCTAATCTACTTATCCTGCTGCACTTGTTGTTATTGTTCAGTCTATCCAATATTGTGAGAAAATCAATTTCATTCATCTTTAGTCTTATGACAATATAAGTCCTACTTATTATTAACCAGATTAATCTTATCAACCAGATTTAGATATAACCAATCCAATCAATAAGCATTGATTAAGTGCCTACTATGTGTCAGGAACTATATAGGCAATGGATATACAAAGTCAGAAGTCAAATATCCTTTGTTTTCAAAAGGGACAGCTAATTAGCACAATGGGGAGGGCTCTGGACCTCAAATCAGGGATAACTGAGTTCAAATCTGACCTTAGAACTCTGTGACCCTGGACAGTTAACCACTTTGTCAAGTTGCTCTAGGGTAAAATAGAAATTATCTCAAGATTATTATAAGAATAAAAGAAAATAATATTTATATAGTACTTAGAATCTGATCTGGTAATAATACATCTTAATTAATACTAATTCTCTCTATTCCCATAGTTTAAAATCTAACAGGGGATCTAAGGTACAGATAAATATGTATAAAATTAATATAAAATAGGTTAGAGGCAAATATGGAGGATAAAATGGGTAGTAAAAGATGCTAATTTTAAAATGTGATACTTAAGTTGTCTCCTGAAGGAAACTTGGGATGAAGAGAGATAGAGTTGAGTAGGAGAAGTCAAATTATGGGGAAACCTTCTACAAAGGCAAGAAATGGGCAATGGATTGTTGTATATGAGGAATTTAAAGACCAGAATGACTGGAAATTAAGACAACTGGGGAGAAGTAAATAAGGCCAGATGGTTAAGATTGTCAAATTGTGAAGGACTTTAAATAGCAAGGAAATTAAATTATTATTAAATGGATTAAATTATTATTAAATTATTTAGCCCAAGAGAAAATTCCAAATAATTTAATCCATTAAAAAGATAAATTTTTCTTTTAAGGTACAATATATATCACCACGTAGAATATTCTAAGATATGAAATATATTTAAAGGAAATTACAAATGAAAACTTCCAAAAATATTTTGAACATTGACAGTAACATTGAAATATGTGTAAGACCTCTCATGGTGACATCTTTGAAGAATATAACACTGATTCAGAGGTACAGATTGGGAAGCTTTTGACATTAAAGAAAAATCATTTCACTTTATATTCAGATCTCATTTTTTAAGACAGGCAATTGTTTAACATCTTTATATTATCCTGATTTGATGCAATTTCTATCTGTTAAGAGTAAAGGACAAATGGAGACTTGGCAGGAAGATGATATTTCATCTCAAGTATTTATCTATATTTACTATTATGAATTCTTCCATTTAGAGTACTTTTAAAATTACTTTTTCGGTAAATATCTCCAAATATCATTTCAACAAAATAGGGCTTAATCTTCCCTAATTTTATTGAAAGTATTCCTAGGAGTTCTTTACATGCTTTAGGACAATATGGAAGAATAGAGACAAGCAAATAAATGACTTACATTGGAATTATGTGACATTCTTGCCACAGGGAATCTTTAAACCCAATTCTACAGAAATGTTGACTTTCAGATTGTTTTAAATACATGCTTTATTACAGTACAGCAGTGGTTACTGTTTCAAATTAGATAGTTTGAAAGACATTTGCCAACTTTCTCAGATATATAGAGAATTGTTTCCAGGCTTTGTATGTGAGCAGTATAAGTAACTAGATGTTAAGTCACTATTCCTTTTGGACTACACTAAATATACACATGCAGATTTACTTCCTCTGATCCTCATGAAGAATTTAACTGATTAAGCATAACTAGATAAAGCCCTTAGTTTGCCATTTATAAAACCTCTTCTCTCTAATGATGTTTATAATTTTAGACTATAAAAAAAAAGTAATGCAAGTATCTTTTTTTAAGTAAAGTGCACAAAGACAATTAAAAACAGATATATGATTTCTGGATTCCTGTCTTTTATTTTAATTTTAAGAAATTCTATAAATCCAGAAATGAAAATATCTTAATATTCTTAACATTCTAGCAAAATCAACCTAGAAAGAATTTCGCTTAATGTACATGTTCATAAAAGTCATAAGATCAAAAGTTTGGGACTAAGAGGAAAAATCTCATCCTCTAGTTCAAGATATCCATGATAGAGATTGGGGGTGGGAGAGTATTGCCTTTACCTGCCAAAGTCTAACATGTAGTAACAATTAGTGTTTGAAACCCAATTCTATCTCTAGACAATTGACTATACTATATATCATTTCAAATAATGTGTACATTTTAATTTAATACTCAATAGATATATTATCATAAAATTATATTAAATATATATATATATTTACACAGAACTCTAATGTATTTGTAGCAGTTTGATTAATAGATGACTTATTACTCCAGAAACACACTCCTTTGTGTCATTTAAAGTTAAAAAGTTAAAAAATAGTGTATTGGCTTTAAGGCAGGGTCAAGATGGAAGAGTAGAATCAAGGATTCACTTGAGCTCTTCCAAATTTCCCTTTAAACAACTGCAAAATAATACATCAAAGCAAATTCTGGAGTAATAAAACCAAGAATAGATTAGGTTGGAACAATTTTCCAAACTTGGACAAGTGAGAAGATCAGCTAAAATAATTTGTCTTAGTGGGGTGGTATTTGGACATGGAGCCCATCACACACTACATTTGGATCCTGCCACATGTCTTGGAGGTATTTCAAGAATGGCAACATCAGTTTGGAGATCTCTTAATCCACATATGGGAGGTAAGTGAGTGGTAGAAAACCATTTAGAAGGAAATTACAGGGGGCCTTTTGCTGGCATAGGGTACCTTTTCCCTTTGCCTAGGTGTGGCTCTGGGTAGCAGTCCAAGAAATCAAAGGAAGAGTATCTAACTAATGTTTACATTTATATGAGTGAAGAGGCCCAAGTCACAGTCTCAGGGTAAAGAAGAGTACTTGTGATCACCCAAAAGCAGAGCACAGGCCAGGAGTGGAGAAACTACATGTCTCATATCATACCATTTTGGAACCACCAAAAACCTATAGGTCCCCAGCACTAACTCTGAATACAGCAGAAGAAAGATATGAAATCTGGGAAACTAGCCTCTCAACTCAGGGAAAAGAGTTTGATGTTAATGTAATGTTGCTTCAAAAATACACTGGAAAAATGAGCCAAAAAAAAAAATCCTGACCAAAGAAAAGTACTAAGGTAATAGGCCAGATCACACAGCAAACTTTAAAGAAAAACAAAAACAACAAAAAAAAAGAAGTATAAAAGGCTACATACAAGCTTCAAAGGAAAATATTAATTGTTAATACGCTCAAAATAATTCCTGAAAGACCTCCTCCAAATAAATATAGAAAATCAAATAAGAGAGGTAGAGGAAAAATTGGGAAACTAAATGAGATCAAAGCAAGAAAATAATGAAAAGATAGTCAACCAACTAATGGCAGAGGCAAGAATGGTGCTGATGGCTACGGTGGTGGTGCTGGTGTTGGTGCTGGTCACTGTAGCATAAATGTGGAAATCAACACAGCATAGCATAAGCAGCAGTAGGAGCAAAATGGTACTAAATATTCCATCCTGAACCAAGGCTGCATAGGCATCAGTGGGAAGAATTCAGTCCAAAATGTTTCAGTCTTAGCAGGATTAGACAAAGTCCAACATAAATCAGCTAACTGAACAGCTACAAATCTCCACCCAAAAGACCAATCAGGCTAACTCTACAGCTCAGCCATCTCAGTTTCAGGTTGAGCAGAGTTTGCAGAGGTGGCCTAAAGAATGTATCATTTATTCTAATATTCTTTATAGCTTTTAATAGAAACCTGTGTTTTATTTTGTCAACAGCCTTTTTGGCATCTATTGAAATATTAACAAATCCAAAGATACTAGTTTTTGGAAGAAAAAATTACTATATGATAAAAAAAATGCTGGGGTAAATGGAAGACAGTATGAAATAAATTAGGCATCGACCAGTACCACAAATGTTATACCAATGTAGTCAAAATAGGTATTTGGATACACCATAATAAGAGTGATAAAAAGCAAATTAGTGAGCACAAAATAGTTTTCCTCTAAGACCTAGGGATAATGGAAGTACTTATGTCCAAACTAAAAATACAGTATGTAATGAAATATAAAATAGTTAACTTTGTATACATTGAATTAATAAAGTATTTGAACAAACAAAATCAATGCAACTAAATTTGAAATTTAAACCTTAAACTGGGAAAACTATCTCTTTATAGCAACTGTCTCTGATAAAAAGCCTTATTTAACAAATATATAAATATTTAAATCCATAAGAATATAAAGCATTTCCAAATTGACAAAAGGTCAAAGGATATGAACAGGCTATTCTCATATGAAAAAATTAAACCATAATTACTTATAAGAAAAAATGCTCTCACACCTATCAGACAATCTGACATGACAGAAAAAGAAAATAATAAATGATGGAGGGAATGTGGAAAAACTGGCAGACTGATATAATGTAGAAGCTCTAAATGGATATAACTATTATCAAGATCAAACTGGAATTATGCCCAAAGGTCCATAAAATTTTTCACACCCTTTGATCCAGCAGTACAACTAAAAGCCTGCACAACCAAAAGAGATTAAATATAGTGGGAAATGACTTTTTGTGATCAAATATTTATTATAGCTCTTCTTGATGGAAATAATTTGACATTAAAAGAATTTTAATAAATTGGAAAGTGGCTCAAGAATTTATGGTATATGATTATAATGGAATATTTTTGTTCCACAGGAAATAATAAACAAGATTATCACAAAAACCTGGAAAGTCTGAAAAGAAATAATGCAAAGTGAAATGTGTAGAAAAAGGATAATGCTGTACACAGTAACAATAATAATGTAAAACGAACAATTCTGAATGACAACTCTTATCTACAAGTCAAGGATGCAGGACAATTGCAAAGAATTCATAATGAAAAAAGATATCGACCACCATTGAAGGAAAAAAATAAAGTCCTAATATAGATTGGCACATATTTTATTCCTTTGATATTGAATTATAATAGATACTGGAGACTTTTTTGCTATATTGCCATCATGAATTTTCTGTAGTCTAAGCAATATATATATATATATATATATATATATATATATATGCATATATATATATATATCTTGTCTCATAACTGAACCAACATGAAAACATGTATTTTCTGAAAATACATGTACAACCTATAACAAATTATCTGCAGAATGGGGAAGGGTTGAGAGGGAAGCAAAGAACATGGATCACAAAATCTTAGAAACAAATATTAAAAAATGTATTGAATATAATGTGGAAAAATAAAAATAATATTTAAAAAGAGAATTTGCCAAATGGAAAAAAGCTGAAAAAATAAATTAGAGAAAAAATTATTCTTAAAAAGTAGACATGGCCAAATTGGAAAGGGGGGAAGTATGAAAGCTCAATAAAGGATGTTATTCATTAAAACATAGAAATGGGAAGGTAGAATATAATGATTCCATGAGACATAACATGATACTATTAAAAACAATTTCCAAGGAATTAAAACATAGAGAAAATTTTGAAATACCTTACTGAAACACAGCCCCCAATAAAACAATGACAACAACTTACCTGGAAAGTAGATCCAGGAGATATAATTTACAAATTATTTAACTACCTAAAAGCAACAACAAAAAATGAGACTATGTATATTTCTAGGAAATATTACAGAAAACTTCACATCCTCAACCTAGAAAAATGAACTATTAAATGGAAAAATTCATTCTTAAGGCTCTTAACAAATTCTCAAAATGAACATCATCAGGACTATTATAATCAAATTCCAGAGCTTCTAATTAAAAGAGAAAAAATGAATTCAGTCAAAATACAATAATACAAATATCCTAGAGGCATTATAAGGATAATGGAAGATTTAAGAACTTATATGCTAAAGGATCAGAGGGCTCAAAATGTGTTACACCTGAAAGCAAAAGAGTTAGGATTATAACCAATATCTTTAAAAAGTGAGCATAAATTTAAGGGCAAAAAATAGATATTTGGAAAAATAGAGGACTTCTAAGAAATCCTGATTAGAAACCTAGAGCTAAATAGTAAATTTACCTTTCAACTATAAGATTGAGGAGAAGCAAACAAAGGTAAACATAAAAGAGGAATCATGATGGAGTTAATAAAGTTAAATTGATTTATAGTCCTACATGTGAAGATGATATTTGTAAATCCTAAAAACTCCATCATTATTAAATTATTTCAAAGTAATATTATATAGAAGGCATTTGTTTGAGTTAAATATAATGTGGAGAATTTTAAAAAGTAAAATTAAAGAGTGATTAAAAGGGCTGTACTGGGAGAAGTGGGAAGGTAGAGGTAGAATGGGAAAAAATTATAACTCCTAAGAGAGACATGAAAGAGTTTTAAAAAAGAATGGCAGGATGAAAGTGACAAATGATACTTGAACCTTATTTTCTTTGGAGTTGTCTCCAAGAGAGAATAATATATACACACAGTGGAATATAGAAATATATCTTAGCCTATAGGGTGGGAGATATATAAAAGAAGGAAGAGGGCTGAGAAAAGGAAGAAAGATTAAGGGAGTCACTGATAAGAAGAGTAAACAGATTTTTGAGGAGGGACAGGGTAAAAGGAGTGATAAAGAAAGAAAATCCACATGGAAAATTGGATGGAGAGAAATGTATATTTGGATTCATAACTGAATTCAAAAGAGATGAACTCATCAATAAAAAAGTAGATAGCTACTTAAATTAAAAGTTAGGATCTGACAATATGCTTTGCAAAATAAATACATATGAAGGAAAGAAATGCATATAGATAAATAATAAAGATATTACATAGAATTGATTTTACTTCCACTGATTAAAAAACTAGATGCAACAGACTCTTGGAAGTACCAGTCAAGATGGCAGCATAGAGGCAGCTAAAATTCAGACCTCTAAAAACCCTTCCTCACCAATGAAAAACCAAATAATTCTAGGGGACTGGAAACCAAATCTAACAACAGGACAGAGCTGAGGAATCCTCCTGCTAGACTCAATTTAAAAGGTACACCCCCCAAAAGCCCGAATTTTAGAACACTCCGATTTAAGGAGAAGGAAGAAGAAAGGTCACAGGAGCCCACTCTCACATACAGTACTGAGCCTCTAGCAGTGACTGGAATCTCTGGGTGGGCAAGCAGACAAATCTAGAGGGAAAAGCTTGTTCCAGGCTCATGGTTTTGAACACAAGAAGCTGGGAGGCAGCTGGAGGAGAACCTCAAAGAAAGCATCCCATTCACAGATAAGACATCCCAAATTGCCCCACTCTTCCTGAGGTTTTGGCATCAGGGCACATCCAGATCTGAAATATCAACTCAGCTGGGCTTAATCTTATCAAAGTTTCAGAGGACAGGGAAGCTCAACCTGTAACACTCCTCCCCCACAGACTGCTCTGAGAGTCTTGTTAAGCTCCAAGGGTGAAGGTTGCCAGAAAAGCCCAAACACACAGATCCAGCATATAATGAGAAGAACAAGACTACAGGCAATTACAGGGGGAAAAGAAGGGGAAATATGAGCAAACAACAGTAAACAAAAATGAAATTACAATCAACAGCTTCTATTCGGGCAATGAACAAAGAGCAAATGTAACAGAGGAATATGAAGTGTAAACCTTAAAATTTCTTAGACTTATAAATGTTGGAAATTTCACCATTGGGGAATTTCATACTTGAAAAATTTCCTATTGATAGTGGGTCTTGGCTATTGGAATGTGAACCCCATTGGCATGGGAGGTTCCTCCTTCTCCCTTCTTAAGATTACTTTAGGACAGAAACCTTTTGCTGAACAATGGAAAGGACTTTGACCTATGCTTAAGCATAGAACAGGAATTTCTTTGAGTCATGATTGATTTTAGAATTGATACAATGGGAGATACTTGGAATGACAGAACCAAGTCTTAGAAATTGCAATCTCCACCCTACTCAGTCCTAACAGGATTTAGGAAGGGCTGTAGCAAAAGATCAAGATTTAATTATTTGAGAATATGACCTCCAACAGACATGTGCAAAGCCACAGACCTCTGGGCGGTCCTGGGTTAAGCTAGAGCCACCATTGGCACAGGGAAAATGATGGACAGTGATTGGTAGATGTGAGAACTGAGGGGAGGGAACTTGGATGGATTCCTTAAAGAGAGAGGGGTCTGAGGACTGGGGGGGTGGTTGGAGAGTTTTGGCTCTGAGTGGTTGGAGAGGTGCTCTGAGAAGCTTGCTCTAAAGGAAGCTGGAGGTGGAGGCCCCTGAGACTGTTTCTCCATTTTGGTCACGTGAGTAATAGGGACTGATCTCCTTTCTTTGCCCCAGCTATCTAAGGGCTTGGGCCTTTTGGCCCAACCTAAACAGAGGGGGTATTTAAGTCCTATTCCCTTCTCTCCCCTTCTCTCTCTCTCTCTCTCTCTCTCTCTCTCTCTCTCTCTCTCTCTCTCTCTCTCTCTCTAATTCCTTTCTTCCTCCTGTTTGTAATTAAACTCTATAAAAGGCTGACAGCTGACTTGAGTTTTCATTTAGGAATTACATAGCTGAATTCCTTGGCGACCTTAAATTAATATATATCAGTCTTTTAAAGTGATTTCCTTGTCACAGAAGGAACACCAAAACACACACACACACACACACACACACACACACACACAGAGAGAAACTACAGTGAATTGGACACAGGCTTTGGAAGTACTCAAAAAACAATTAAAAACACAATTAAGAGAGGCTGAATACAAATGGGAAAATAAACTTAAGAAGGAAGATAAGTCATCTGGAAACAGAAAATAGTGTCTTGAAAGCCAAAATTAAGCAGCTTGAAAGTGAGGCAAAGGAGAAGAAAGATGAAGTCAAGAAAATGAAAGATAAGGCAAAGAAGAGGAAATATGAGGCAAAGAAGATGTAAGATGAACTCCAAAGACAATCAGACCAGGAGGAGAAGGATGACGAAAAAGCCAGGGATGAAATTTAGTCTTTAAAAATCAGAATATAACAATTAGAAGCAAGCTACTTCAAAAGGTAGCAGGAAATTATAAAACAATATAAAAAGAATGAAAAAATTGAGGAAAATATGAACCACCTCATTCACAATACAAAAGATTTAGAAAATCGTTCCAGGAGACACAACTTAAGAATCATAGGTCTATAGGAAGCCCATGACAAAAGAAAAAGCCTGGACACCATCCTACATAAAATTATCCAAGAAAACTACACCAACATTCTAGAACAAGAGGGAAAAGTGGAAATTAAAAGAATACACAGATCACCTCCTGTACTTAATTCACAACTGACAACACCCAGGAATGTTATAGACAAATTCAAGAATTACCAGACTAAGGAAAAATATTTTGAGCTGCTAAGAAGAAGTCATTCAGATACCATGGAACTACAGTGAGGATAACACAGGATCTGGCTGCATCTACACTGAAGGACTGAAAGGAATGGAATATGATATTCCAGAAAGCAAGGAAACTAGATCTATAACCAAGATTCAACTACACAGCAAAACTGACTATATTCTTACAGGGGAAAATATAGTCATTTGATAAAATAGAAGAATTCCAAGCATTTGTAAAGAAAAGACCATACCTGAACAGATCATTTAATGTTCAAACACAGAATTCAAGAGCATCATCAAAAGGTAATTAAGAAAGGGGGAAAAAAGAAAAACAAAACCAAAAATTTTTAAGGGACCCAATAAGTTGAAATGATATGTATTCCTATAAGAAAAGAGGATATTGGTAATTCTTAAAAATTGTTATTATTACCTGGGTAGCTAGAAGAATTGTACTTAGAACAGTGACAAAGTGTATAGGATGAAATGCCAAGACATAAATATGTATATAGATATATGTATGCAAAAATATATATGTATGTATACACACACACGCACATACACACACACACACACACATATATACAACTAGAATTAAAAAAGAGGTTAATAGTTTGAGAAATGGGAAAAGAAACAAAATAGGGTAAATTTATATGTCACAAAGAAGTGCATGGTAGGAAGTGGGGAGAACATCAATACACTAGAAGGGTAAACAGGTTTAAGATAGGAAATATTCAATTTTTTTTGTGCATTAAAATTGACTCTAGGGAAGAACAATCAAAAACATTGGAGCATTGAATTGATTTGCATCTTATAGGGAAGTAGAAGGGTAACAAATGGACTGGTGGGGAAGGAAGCAATACAAGGCAGGGAGAGGGTGAGGGAGTAGTTAAAAAAATGTAAAGAAAATAAGGGGGTAGAAAGGGAAGTAAAATAAGGAGGGGAATTAGGGGGTCTGATTAAAAACAAAACACTGGTGTAGAAGGAAATAGTGAAAGAAGAAAGGACAGGATTAGGAGTGAAAATCAAAATGCTGGGAAATACACAACTGGTAATCATAATTCTGAATGTGAATGGAATGAACTCATCTATAAAATGCAAGTGAATAGCAGAGAGAATTAGAAACCCAACCCTACCATATGTTGTCTACAAGAAACACACATAAGGAAGGTAAATATACATAGGGTAAAAGGAGGTGGATGGAGCCAAATCTATTGGGAATCAACTGAGAAAAAGAAGGCAGGAGTATCAATCATGATATCTGACAAAGCCAAAACAAAAATAGATCTAGTCAAAGAGACAGGGAAGGTAATTACATCCTAATAACAGGCAGTACAGACAATAAGGAAATATCAGTACTCAACATGTATGCACCAAATGGCATAGCATCCAAATTTCTAAAGAAGAAATTAGTGGAGCTCAAAGATGAAATAGATAGAAAGACTATACTAGTTAGAAACCTGAAATATCATCTATCAGAACTAGATAAACCAAACCAAGAAATAAATAAGAAAGAGATAAGAGAAGTGAATGAAATATTAAAAAATTAGTTAGTAGATATGTGGAGAAAAATAAATAGGGACATAAAGGAATCAGTACATGGTTCATTCACAAAGATTTGACCATGTACGAGGGCATAAAAAATTGCAAAAAAGAGAAATTAATAAAATTGAAATTCAAAGAACCTTTGGTTTAATGAATAAGAATAGAAGCTGGTACTTTGAAAAAACAAATAAAATAGAAACAGTCCTGGTCAATCTAGTTAAAAAATGGAAAGAAGAAAATGAAATTGACACTATCCAAGATGAAAAGGGAGACCTGACCTCTAATGAAGAGAAAATTAAAGCAATCATTAAATACTATTTTGCCCAATTATATGGCAACAAATATGGCAATCTAGGTGATATGAATGAATATTTAGAAAAAATATAAGTTGCCTACATGAACAGAGGAAGAAATAGAATACCTAAAAAAAAACCCATATTAGAAAAAGAAATTGAGCAAGCCATCAAAGGATTCCCTAAGAAAAATTCCCCAGGACCAGATGGATTCTCAAATGAATTCTATCAAACATTGAAAGAACAACTAATTCCAATATTATACAAACTCTTTGCCAGAATACACTAAGAAGGAGTTCTACCAAATTCCTTTAAGGACACAAAAATGGTACTGATTCAAAAGCTAGGTAGGTCAAAAACAGAGAAAGTAAACTACAGCCCAATCTCCTTAATGAACATAGATGCAAAAATCTTAAATAGAATACTAGCAAAAAGACTCCAGCAAGTAATCACGAGAGTTATTCATTATGACCTGGTAGGATTTATACCAAGAATGCAAGGATTGTTCAGTATTAGGAAAACCATTCACACTATTTGACCATATCAACAAACAAACCAACAAAAATCACATGATTATCTTAATAGACACAGAAAAAGCCTTTGACAAAATGAAACACTCATTCTGATTGAAAACAATAAAAAGAGCCTTTCCTAAAAATAATAAAGAGAATTTATATAAAACCATCCACCAACAGCATATACAATGGAGATAAACTAGATGCATTCCCAATAAGATCTGGAGGGAAAAAATGATGCCCATTATCACCTCTATTGTTTAACATTGTACTAGAAACACTAACAGTAGCAATTAGAGAAGAAAAAGAGATTCATGTATTAAAATTGGCAATGGGGAGACCAAGTTAGCACTCTTTGTGGATGATATGATGGTCTACTTAAAGAATCCTAGAGAATCAACTAAAAAGCTAGTAGAAATAATTAATAACTTTAGCAAAGTTGCAGGATACAAAATAAACTCACATAAGTCATCAGCATTTCTATATATGTCCAACACATCTCAGCAACAAGAATTAAAAAGAAAAATTCCATTTAAAATCACACTAGACAATATAAAATACATGGGAATATATCTGCCATGAAAAACACAGGAGCTGTATGAACACAATTACAAAATGCTCTCCACACAATTAAAACTAGATCTAAACAATTGGAAAAATATTGATTGCTCATGGGTAGAATGAGCTAACATAATAAAAAATGACAGTCCTCCCCAAATTGATTTACTTATTTAGTGCCATACACATTGAACTACCAAAAAACTTTTTTTACTGAATTAGAAAAAAAAATAACAAAGTTCATTTGGAAGAACAAAAGATCAAGGATATCCAGGGAAATAATGAAAAAAATGTGAAGGAAGGTGGCCTTGCAGTCCCAGATCACAAATTATACTATAAAGCAGTGGTGTAAAAAATAATATTCATACAGTGGTCATAAAAACTATATGGTACTAGTTAAGTGACAGAAAGGAGCATCATAGGAATAGACTTAGGGTAAAAGACGTCAGCAAGACTGTCTATTATAAACCCAAAGATCCCAGGTTTTGGGACAAAAATCCACTATTTGATGAAAACTGGGAAAATTGAAAGACAGATTGGGAGAGACTAGGTTTGGATTAACATCTCACACCCTCATCAAGATAAACTGAGAATGGGTGAATGACTTGAATATAAAGACTAAAACTATAAGTAAATTAAGTGAGCACAAAATAGTATACGTGTCAGATCTTTGGGAAAGGAAAGATTTTTAAACCAAGCAAGAGTTAGAAAAAAATCACAAAATGTAAAATAAATAATTTTGATTATATTAAATTAAAAAGGTTTTATACCAACAAAACCAATGCAATCAAAATGAGAAGAGAAGCAACAAATTGGGAATCAATCTTCTTAACAAAAACCTCTGACAGAGGTCTAATTACTCAAATTTATAAAGAGCTAAATCAATTGTACAAAAAAATCAAACCATTCTCCACTTGATAAATGGGCAAGGGACATGATTAGGTAATTTTCAGTTAAAGAAATCAAAATTATTAATAAGCACATGAAAAAATGTTCTAAATCTCTCATAATCAGAGAACTGCAAATCAAAACAACTCTGAGGTATCACTTCTCACCTAGCAGATTGGCTAACATGACAGCAAAGGAAAGTAATGAATGTTGGAGGGGATGTGGCAATGTTGGTACATTAATGCATTGTTGGTGGAGTTTTAAAATGATCTAACCATTTTGATGGACAATTTGGAACAAAGGGCACTAAAAGACTGTCTTCCTTATGATCTAGCCTTAGCACTGCTGGTTTTATACCCCAAAGAGATAATAAGGAAAAAGACATATACAAGAATATTCATAACCATGCAGTTTGTGGTGGCAAAAAAAAATTAAAAAATGAGGGGATGCCCATCAATTGAGCGATGGTTGTGGTATTGTTGGTGTTGGAATACTATTGTGCTCAAAGGAATAATAAACTGGAGGAATTCCATGGGGCCTGGAACAACCTCCGGGAATTGAAGCTGAGGGAGAGGAGCAGAACCAGGAAAACATTATACACAGAGACTGATACACTGTGGTACAATTGAATGTAATGAACTTCTCCATTACTGGCAATGCAGTGATCCTGAACAACTCTGAAAGGTTTATGAGGAAGAACACTATCCACATTCAGAGGAAAAACTGTGGGAGTAGAAACACCAAAGAAAAACAACTGGTTGATTACATGGGTCGAGGGGGATATGATTTAGGATGGAGACTAAATGACCATCCTAGTACAAATATCAACAACATGGAAATAGATTCTAATGAAGGACACATGTAATACCCAGTGGAATTGCATGTTGGCTATGGGAAAGGTTGGGGGGTGGGGAGGGAGGGAAAATATGATTCTTGTAACCAAGGAATAATGTTCTAAACTAACTAAATAAAAATTTCAAAAAAAAAAAATAAAAAAAAAGTAGATGCAGCAATCATGAACTCAGTAACTGTAAAAATGATTCAATTAAAAAGATAAGCAAATAAACTACAGGTTTTTTTTTCTAAATGTTACTATAGACAGTGGAGTAATATCAATCCTATATATACGAAATGAGGCAATCAAATTCTTAAAGGAAATATTATATGATTGAAAATATTAAATTTACTGGGAAGTGAATGTCATAGAAGCTATTGATAAAAAATATGAAGGATGATGTCCTAGACATACCAGATCTTAAAATATACTATAAAACAGTAATCATCAAAGCAATTATACTGGTTAAGGAATAGAGAAGTGGGTAAATGTTGTACAATAGTGGTAAATGACATAAGCAATCTAGAATTTGATAAACCCAAAGATCCCAGATTTGGGGATAAGGACTTATTATTTGACAAAATGGCTGAGAAAGTTTAGATCAATATCCCATACTCTATTCCAAGATATGGTTAAATTAGGTATATATATGATTTTTAACATAAATGGTGATATTATAATTAGGGGAACATAGAATAGTTTACCAGTAAGATCTATGGAGAAGTGAAGAATTTGTGACCAAACAAGAGATGGATAGCATTACAAGATATAAAATGAATAATTTTCCTGATATTAAATTCAATAGTTTTTAGAAAAAAAATATCAATACAAACAAAATTAGAAGTGAAGAAGCAAACTTGGAAAAAATTCAAAACAAGTTTTTCTGATGAAGGTTTAACTTCTCAACTATCAAAAGAACCAAGTCAAATTTATGAGAATCCAAGGCATTTCCCAATTGATAAATGTCAAAGGGTATGAATAAGCAGTTTTCAAATGAAGAAAACAAAGCTATCAATAATCATATTCTAAACCCTTCTTGATTAGGTAAATGCAAATTAAAACAACTCTGATGTACTCCCTCATGTGTATTACATTGGTCAATATGACAGTAAATGTCAACATTCATGTTGGAGGAAATTTAAAAAAAATTGGACATTAAAGCATTATTGGTGGAGTTGTGAACTGATCCAACTATTATGGAGACCAATTTGTAATTAGGCCCAAAGGGCTATAAAAGGATGAATAACCTTTGATCCAGTAATACCACTGCTAGGTGTATATCCAAAAGAAAAATTTAAAAATAGGAAATGACCTGTTTGTACAAAAAAAAAATTATAGCTGTTCTTTTTGTGGTGGCAAAGAATTGAAAACTAAAGGAATATCCCTCAATTGGGGAATGGCTGAACAAATTGTGGTATGTGATGGTAATGGAATACTCTTGTGATATAAGGAAAGATGAACAGGATAATTTCAGAAAGAGCTGGAAAGAGTTACATGAACCTATGCAGAGTGTTGCATAATTTCTAAGCCCAAGAAAGCAAGTAAGAGAATCAAAATCACCAAACCAAAAGTAAATAGGTTTATTGAGAAAGAGCCAGTCTCATAGTAAAGAAAGACTTCTGGTCAAGACAAAAGGTCCAGAACACTGTGAGAGACATTCCTTTATACCTCAAGAATTAGATAATTTATATACTAGTGGACTGGTTGAAGTAATCAGCAAATTCTCATTGATGGAAGTCACTTGATAGACAAAGGAGGAATAGGGGATCCTCAACATTACTTTCTAAGCCTGATGATGTCAATGATGATGTTTACTAATGTTACCAGGGTAAGGAGGAGGTTCCAGGTCCCCAAGTGGGGCAAAAGCCAGAAGATGTATATTGGGTTGGATACAAAGGCGAAAGTATTCAGCTGATTAGCTACATTACATGGAGGTAATATTAAATGATCCCCAGCAATACTATGAGCTTTAGGCTTTATTTTCAGTAGGCTTCATCCAGTCACAAGTTCACGACCATAATTGCTGAGGGTGCATGATATAGTAAATTTGTAGAATTTAAATTAGTATCTAATACTCCAAGTGTTATATTTTATAATGTTTATTAATAATTACTAGAAGTAAAGGAATAAAAAGGTAATTATCTAACAAATTAAGACCACATGACCAAGCTTTCTTTGACTTTTTAAAAGATCCCACTACACCAAAGGCATATCAGGAAGAGAAGAGAGTGTGGGGTGGAACCAACCCGAATTTATATCCTGTCTATGTCAGCACATAATGATAGAAGGAGACTGGGGTGCTGGGAATTTTAGTTTTTAGGGTAACAGATTCTAATTACACAATTTTCAGGCTATGGTTAAAACTGAGGCCTATGCTAACAATGACTATTTTAAAACAATTCTTTACTGTGGTTCAAAAACCTTAAAAACTTATACTAAAATAATCACAAAAGGCCTACTAAAATTATCACTTATGCTAATATTATTTAACTATCTTAGAATTACAATCATGATTGTTTAAATACTACTGCTAATATTAAAATCCAATCCTCATATAAGGGATTAGGGATTTTTCACTCACAAGAGTGAAATAAGCAGAAGGAAAGCAATGTACACAGTATTACAGCAATATTGTGGAATGATCAAATGTGATTGAATTTGCTGCTAACATTAATACAATCATCCAAAACAATTCTGAGGGACTTATAAAAAAGAATGATATCCACCTTCAGAGAATGAACTGTTGGATTAGCAATGCAGATGGAAGCTTATGATTTATCACTTCTTTATCTAGGCATATGTTTTAGGGTTTTTTATATGATTTTCACTTATAAAAATTAATTACATGGAGATATATCTTGCATGATATACATGTATAACACAGATTAAATTGCTTGCCCAACCTGGGAAAGAAGAAAAAGAGGGGGAAACAATTTGTATTATATAACTTCAGAAAGCTCATTTGGAAATTTGTTATTAAGATAAAGGATTTGAACAAGCCATAAATCCCCTTAGTAAGGAAGAAAATATTCCTGGGATCTGATATATTGGCAAATGAGTCTTCAAAATAATTCCAAAAAGATATAAAGTGTTTGAAAAAATAAGCAAAGAAGGAGTCCTACCAAATTCTTTTCATGACAGAAATATGTTGTTAATACTCTCTGCCTAAATTCTGGAGGTCTTTCAGTTCAGGTGGAATTCCTCCAGTTCATTATTCCTTTCAGCAAAATAGTATTCAATCACCATCACATACCAGAGTTTGTTCTGCTATTCCCCAAATGATGGACACCTACCCAATTTCCTGTGTTTTGCAAACTCAAAGACTGTGGTTATAAATATTTTGTGTACATAATTTTTTTCCTTATTTTCTCTTTGGGATATAAACACAGCAGTGCTGTGGCTGCATCAAAGGTCAGGCAGTCCTTTAAAGAGCTTTGGACGTAGTGCTAAATTGACTTCCAGAATGTTTGGATCAATTCACAACTCTACCAGCACTGTATTAGTGTCCCAATTTGTACACAAAACTTCTAACATTTATTATTTTCCTTTACTATCATATTGGACAATCTGCTAGGTGCAAGGTGGGATATCAGATCAGATATCAAAATCTTTTGATTTGCATTTCTCTAAATATGAGAGATTTAGAACACTTCATATACTTATTGAGAGTTTTGATTTATTTTTCTGAAAACTGTCTATTCATGCCCTTAACCATTTATCAATTGGGGAATGACTTGATTTTTTGTACAATTGACTTAAATCCTTATACATTTTAGAAATTAGACCTTTGTCAGATATTTTGTTATAAATAAATATTTTCCCAATTTGTTGCTTTCCTGCTAATTTTGATTACATTGGTTTTGTTTGTACAAAATATTTTAATTTAATGAAATAAAAATTATCCATTTTACATTTTGTAATATTGTTTTTTTCCTACTTGGTCTTTCCTTTCCCGAAGATCTGACAGATGTACTATTCAATATTCACCTAATTTGCTTATAATTTCCCTCTTTATATTTAAATAAAAATTAAATCTATTTAAATAATTCACACATTCTGAGTTTATCTTGGTGTAGCATATGAGATGTTATCCAAACCTAATCACTCCCATATTGTTATCCAGTTTTTCCAGGAGATTTTGTAAAATAATGGGTTGTTGTCCCAAAAGCTGGGATTTTTGGATTTATCATACCCTCTCTTGATGAGGTCATTTATCCCCAAGTCTTTTTCATGGATCTTCCCATCTGTCTCTTAGGCAGTACCATAGAGTTTTAATGATCATTGCTTTATAGCACAGTTTAAGATCTGGTACTACTAGGCCTCCATACTTTACATTTTTTTCACGAGTTCCCTTGATATTTTTTATCTTTTTTTCTTCCAGATTAACTTGGTTATAATTTTTTTTCTAATTCAGCAAAAAAGTTTCTTGTTAGTTTGATAGATAGGCACAGAATAAGTACATTAATTGGGTTAGGATTGTCATTTTTATTATATTAGCTCATCCTACCCATGAGCAATTAATATTTTCCTAATTATTTAGATCAACTTTTAATTTTATGGAAAATGTTATAACTAAGTTCATATAATTCCTGGGGTTTGTCTTTGCAAATAAATACTTAGATATTTTATTTTGACTAGGGTGATTTTATTTCATTTCATTTTATTTTAAATTTTATTTAGTTAACTTAGAAAAATATTCCTTGGTTACAAGAATCATATTCTTTCCCTCCCTTGCCTCCCCCCACACTTCCCACAGCCCACATGCAATTCCATTGGGTATTACATGTGTCTTTCATCAGAACCTATTTCCATGTTGTTGATGTTTGCACTGGGATGTTCAGAGTCTATATACCCAATCATATCCCCCTTGACCCATGTAATCAAGCAGTTGTTTCTTTTCAGTGTTTCTACTCCCATGGTTTTTCCTCTGAATGTGGATAGTGTTCTTTCTTGTAGAACACTCTGAGTTGTTCAGAATCATTCCATTGCCACTAATGGAGAAGTTCATTACACTTGATTGTACCACAGTGTATCAGTCTCTCTGTATACTGTTCTCTTGGTACTGCTCCTTTTTCTCTGCATCAATTCCTGTACATCATTTCAATTCACATATAATTCCTCCAGTTTATTATTCCTTTGAGCACAATAGTATTCCATCACCAACATATACCACAATTTGTTCAACCATTTCTCAATTGAAGGGCATCCCCTCATTTTCCAATTTGTTGCCACCACAAAGAGCTCAGCTATGAATATTCTGGTACAAGTCTTTTTCCTTATTATCTCTTTGGGATATAAACCCAGTAATATTATGGCTGCATCAAAGGGCAGACAGTCTCTTAGAGCCCTTTGGGAATAGTTCCAAACTGCCCTCCAGAATGGTTGGATCAATTCATGACTCCAACAGAAATGAATTAATGTCCTAACTTTGCCTCATCCCCTCCACCATTCATTACTTTCCTTTGTGGTCATGTTAGAAAATTTGCTAGGTGTGAAGTGATACCTCAGAGTTGCTTTGATTTGCAGTTCTCTGATTATAAGAGATTTAGAACACTTTTTCATGTGTTTATTAATTTTATCTAATTGATAAATTTATTTAATTTATCAGAGAATGACCTGGTTTTTGTACAATTGATTTAGTTCTTCATACATTTGAGTAATTAGACCTTTGTCAGAGGTTTTGTTATGAAGTTTCCCAACTTCTTGCTTCCCTTCTGATTTGGTTGCATTGGTTTTGTTGATATAAAAACTTTTTAATATGATGTAATCAGAATTATTTATTTTACATTTTGTGATTTTTTTTCTCACTCTTGCTTGGTTTTAAAATATTTCCTTTCTCATAGATGTGACAGTTATACTATTCTGTGCTCACTTAATTTACTTATAGTTTCATTCTTTATATTCAAGTCATTCATCCATTCTGAGTTTATCTTGGTGTAGGGTGTTGTGAATTTCAAAACTATTCCACTCTAATCAGACCATTCTTTAGAAGATGTGATTTAGCTATTTCCTGATCAGTAACAATGGAGATACTTAGAATAACAGAATCAGGTCTTGGAAACTTTACATTCTTCACCCTACTCAGCTTAACAAGATTTTGAAAGTATGCATCAAACTCAAGATTTAATTATCTGAGGAGATGGCTTTCAACAGACATCTGCAAAAAAAGGGACAGACCTCTGGGTTGTCCTATGTCAAGCTAAATCCTCATTGGTACAGAGGAGATGCAGAAAAATGATGTAAAAACATCCATATAAGGCACAGTACTTCCTGGCCCCTCCTCTTTTCCTGGAGAGACAACTCTGGTTGGCAGCATGCTAAGTGTTCTCATGTCTTGGAGTGTTGGGTAGTGAGTTTTGCCCTGGAGCTGATTTCAGGTTCAGGCATCTTAGATGAGTTCCTTTGGAGGTCAGGGTGATTCCTTACTACTTCATACTCAAAACCCTTACCCCCTTATCTGCTGATTTCCCACCCAATACTAATCAGGCAGGGGAAGAAGGAGAGAAAGCTTCTTCTTCCTTCTTCTTAATCTTCTCCACTATCAATTAAATCAACATAAAATTTGGCAGCTGAATTGGGTATTTTATTATTTGGGATTTCCCTTGGCAACCACTTAAATTTAGATTTTTTTTTTCACTCTCAACCATAATTTCACCCTTTAGAGTGTGAAATGTTGATCCAAACCTGGTCCCTCCCATAATGTCTTCCAATTTTCCCAGTAGTTTTCATCAAATGGCGTATTTTGTTCCCAAAAACTGGGATCTTTGGGCTTATCAGAGATTGTCTTCCTGAGGTCACTTACCCCAAGTCTATTCAACTGATCCTCCTTTCTGTCTCTTAGCTAGTACCATATTATTTTGATGACCAATGTTTTAGAGTATAGTTGGAGATCTGGGACTGCAAGGCCACATTCCTTTGCATTTTTTTTTCATTATTTCCCTGGATATCTTCTATGTTTTGTTCTTTCAAAAGAACTTTGTTATGTTTTTTTTTTTTCTAATTCAGTAAAAATGTTTTTTTGGAAGTTCAATGGATATGACACTAAATAAGTAAATTAATTTGGGTAGGATTGTTATTTTTATTATGTTAGCTCATCCTACCCATGAGCAATTAATGTTTTTCCAATTGTTTAGTTCTAGTTTTACTTGTTCGGAGAGCATTTTGTAGTTGTGTTCATATAGCTCCTGTCTTTTTCTTGGCAGATACATTTCCAAGTATTTTATATTGTCTAGGATGGTTTTAAGTTGAATTTTTCTTTCTATTTCTTGCTTCTGAGATGTGTTGGAAATATATAGAAATGCTGATGATTTATGTGGGTTTACTTTGTATCCTGCAACTTTGCTAAAGCTGTTGATTATTTCAACTAGTCTAGGATTCTTTAAGTAGACCATCGTATCATCTGCAAACAGTGATAGCTTTGACTCATCATTTCCTATTTTAATACCTTCAGTTTTTTTTAATTTTCTAATTGCTACTGCTAGTGTTTCTAGTAAATGTTAAACAACAGAGTTGATAATGGGCATCCTTGTTTCACTCCTGATCTTATTGCGAAGGCTTCTAGTTTATCCCCATTGCAGATGATTTTTGCTAATGGTTTCAGATATATACTGTTTATTATTTTTAGGAAAGGCTCTTCTATTCCTATGCTTTCTAGTGTTTTCAATCAGAATGAGTGTTGTATTTTGTGAAAGGCTTTTTCTGCATCTATTGAGATAATTGTGTGATTTTAATCAGTTTGCTTGTTATGGTCAATTATGTGGATGGCTTTCCTAATATTGAACGATCCTTGCATTCCTGGTATAAATCCTACCTGGTCATAATGAATAACTCTCATGATCACTTGCAGGTAGATTTTTGCTAGTATTCTATTTAAGATTTTTGCATCTATGTTCATTAAGGAGATTGGGCTGTAGTTTTCTTTCTCTGTTTTTGACCTGCCTAACTTTGGAATCAGTACCATATTTGTGTCCTAAAAGGAATTTGGTAGAACTCCTTCTTAGCTTATTTTGTCAAAGAGTTTGTATAATATTAGAATTAGTTGTTCTTTCAATGTTTGATAGAATTCATTTGAGAATCCATCTGGACCTGGGGAATTTTTCTTAGGGATTTCTTTTTTGGCTTGTTCAATTTCTTTTTCTCATTTGGTTGTCTTTTTTTTTAAGGTATTCTATTTCTTCCTCTGTTAATTTAGGCAGTTTATATATTTCTAAATAGTCATTCATATCACCTAGATTGCCATATTTATTACCATATAATTGGGCATAATAATTTTTAATGACTACCTTAATTTACTTTTGCTTAGAGGTCAGGTCTCCTTTTTCATCTTAGATACTGTCAGTTTGGGTTTCTTGTTTCCTTTTTTAAACTAGACTGACCAATACTTTGTCTATTTTATTTGTTTTTTTTTTTCAAATTACCAGCTTCTAGTCTTATTTACTAAATCAATAGTTCTTTGACTTTCAATTTTGTGAATTTTCCTTTGATTTTTTCAGATCTCGAATTTACTATTCATCTGAGGATTTTTAATTTGTTCACTTTCTAGTTTTTTATTTGCATTCCCAATTCATTGACCTCTGCCCTCCCTAATTTGTTAATATATGAATTCAAAGATATAAATTTCCTTCTGAGTACTGCTTTGGCCTCATCCCCATAGATTTTGAAAGGTTGTCTCATCTTTGTCATTTTCTTCAATGAAATTATTAATTGTTTCTATGATTTGTTCTCATACTAACTGATTTTGGAAAATTGTATTATTTAATTTCCAACTAATTTTTAATTTGTGTCTCCATATACCCTTATTCATTTTTCTTTTCATTGCATTGTGGTCTGAGAAGGTTTTATTTATTATTTCTGCTCTTTTCCCTTGTTTGTCATATTTTTATGACCTAGTACAAGGTCAATCTTTGTGAATGTACCATGTGCTGCTGAAAAGAAGGTGCATTCCTTTTTGTCCCTATTTATTATTCTCCACATATATACTAACTAATTTTTTAAAGATTTCATTCACTTCTCATCTCTTTCTGATTTATTTGCTTTTGGTTTGATTTATCTTGTTCTGATAGAGGAAGGTTCAGGTCTACCACTAGTATAATTTTTCTTTCTATTTTTATCCTTGAGTTCCACTAGTTTCTCCTATAGAAATTTGAATGCTATTCCATTTGGTGCATAAATGTTGAGTACTGATATTTCCTCATTGTCTATCCTGCTTTTTTCAGGATGTGATTACCTCCCCTATTTCTATTGACTAGATGTATTTTTACTTTGACTTTGTCAGATATCATAATTGAGACTCATGCCTTTTTTTTCTGTTGATGCCCTGTAGATTTGTCTCCAACTTCTTACTTTTACCCTATATGTATCTACCTTCCTCATGTATGTTTCTTTTAGACAACATATGGAATGGTTTTGGTTTCTAATCTACTCTGCTATTTGCTTGCATTTTATGATTGAGTTCATACCATTCACATTCAGAGTTATGATTACCAGCTGTGTATTTCCCAGCATTTTGATTTTCACTCCTAGTCCTGCCCTTTCTTCTTTCACTATTTCCTTCTACACCAGTGATTGGTTTTTAATTGGTCCCCCTAATTCCCACCCTTATTTTGTTTCCTTTTCTACCCTCTCCCTTCTTATTCCCTTCTTATTTTTTTTATTCTTTTTAAACTATCCCCCCTCAACCTCCCTTATATTTCTTACCTCCCCTCCAGTCCATTTGTTACCCTTCTACTTCCCTATAGGGTGCAAATGAATTCAATGCTCCAATATTTTTCATTGTTCTTCCCTCATTGAGTCAATTTCAATGCATGTAAAAATTGAGTATTTCCTATCTGCAACCTCTTTACCCTTCCAGTGTACTGATGTTGTCCCCACTCCCGCCATGAGCTTCATTGTGACATATAAATTTACTCCATTTTGTTTCTTTTCCCATTTTTCTTACTATTAACCTCTTTTTTTAACTCTAGTTGTGTATATATGTACATATACATACATATATATTTAAGCATACACATATCTATATACATATTCATGTCTTGACATTACATCCTATACAGTTTCTCACTGTTCCCTCTAATTATAATTCTTCTAGCTACCCAGGTGAGATAACAATTTTTAAGAGTAATCAATATCCTGTTTTCTTAGAGGGATACATATTATTTTAAATCATTGGGTCCCTTAAATTTTTTCCATTGTTTTGTTTGTTTTGTTTTTCTTTTTTCCCTCTTTTTAAATTATCTATTAATGATTCTCTTGGGTTTTGTGTTTGGGGATGAAATGTTCTGTTCAGGCATTGTCTTTTCTTTATGAATGCTTGGAATTCTTCCATTTTATTAAATGACCATACTTTCCCCTGTAAGAATATAGTCAGTTTTGCTGGGTAGTTGATTCTTGATTTTAAACCTAGTTCCATTGCTTTATAGAATATCATATTCCATGCCTTTTGGTCCTTCAGTGTAGATGCAGCCAGATCCTGTGTTATCCTCACTGTATTTTTTCTTTGGTCTGATAGTTTTTGAATTTTGCTATCATATTCCTGGGTGTTGTCAGTTGGGGATTAAGTACAGGAGGTGATCTGTGAATTCTTTCAATCTCCACTTTTCCCCTCTTGTTCTAGAATATTGGACAGTTTTCTTGCATGATTTCCTGTAGGATGATGTCCAGGCTTTTTCTTTTGTCATGGTCTTCCTGTAGACCAATGGTTCTTAAGTTATTTTTTTCTGGAACAACTTTCTAAATCTTCTATTTTGTGAATGAGGTGTTTCATATTTTCCTCAGTTTTTTCATTCTTTTGATTTTCTTTTATATTTTCTTGCTGCCTCATGAAGTCGCTTGCTTCTATTACAACTTCTACAACTCATTTTTGTAGTCTTGTTTTTAAAGACTTAATTTGATCCATGGCTTTTTGGTAATTCTCCTTCTGGTCTGATTTTCTTTGGAGGTCATCTTTCATCTCCTTTGCCTCATTTTCAAGATGATTAATTTTGGCTTTCAAGACACTATTTTCTGTTTCCAGAAAATTTCTGTTTCCTGGCTTTTAAAATTCTTTTCCCAGTTGTCTTCACCCTCTCTTAATTGTGTTTTGCACTGTATTTTGAATTCTTCCAAAGCCTGTGTCCAATTCACTGGAGTTTCTGTGTTTTTTGCCCGGTGTTTCTTGATCCTCCTATTACCTTTTCTCTTTGTTCATTGCCTGGGAAGAAAATGTCACTTGTATAATCTTTTTTACTTTTTCTGTTGTTTGCTCATATTTGCCCCTTCTTTGCCCCCTGTAGTTGCCTGTAGCCTTGCTCCTCTCATTATGTGTTGGATCTATTGGTTTGGGCTTTTCTTTCAACCTTCACCCTTGGAGCTTAGGAAGGCACTCAGAGCAGTCTGTGGGGTTAGGGGTGTTGGAGACTGAGCTTCCCTGCCCTCTGAGGGCTTGATAAGATTAAGCCCAGAAGAGTTGAATTTGCAGATCTGGATGTTCCTTGAGGTTAAAACCTCAGGAAGGGGGGGCAATATGGAGTGTCTCAGCTGCAACTAAGCTGCCTGTTCTGTTTTTCTTCTCCAGCTGATTCCCCACCACCTGTATTCTACTCTCTGAGCCTGGAAGAGATTTTTCCACAAGGTACTCCCTCCAGGCTAGCACCATTGCCTGCCCAGAGATTCCAGTCACTGCTGGAGACTCAGTCCTGTGGTGGAGAATGTGTCCTGGGACCTTCCTTCTTCCTTCTCCTTAAACCTGAGTGTTCTCAAATTCAGGCTTTTTTGAGGGCATACCTTTTAAGTTGAGTCGAGCAGGAAGGTTCCTTGGCTCTGTCCTGTTGTTAGTTTTGGTTTTTCAGTACCCTAGGAGCATTTGATTTTTACATGGTGAGGAAGGGTTTTCAGAGGTCTGAACTTTCGCTGCCTCTACTCTGCCATCTTGACTGTATTTCTCCATTTAAGGTGATTTTAAATGGAATTTCTTTTTCTAACTCTTGCTGCTGAGTTTTGCTGGAAATATCTAGAAATGCTGATGATTTATGTGGGTTTATCTTATACCCTGCAACTTTACTAAAGTCGTTGATTATTTCCACTACCCTTTTAGTTGATTTTCTAGGATTCTTTAAGTAGACCATTATATCATCTGCAGAGATAGATAGTTTAGTCTCCTCATTGTCTACTTTAATTTCTTCAATTTCTTTTTTTCTCTATTTTCTAGAACTATTGTTTTTAGTACAATGTCTCTAGGTGGCACTATCTTAATATGTACTAGCTAAAGTTAAAATGTTTGGAAGAGTAACCTCCCTTCCTCTCCCTCTTAGGGGTAAAACCAGGAGGGAGCAGTTCATTTCCACTGCCATGTGGGCAGAGGACTATTGCTTCCCTTGATTACAGGGTTTTAGGGTCTAGAGAGTGGCATGGGAGACCCCTGTGTGGGCTAACCCCTCAGTTTCAACCCTCTCAGCTGGGAGTGTGTAAACCTCCAGGGTCATTTTTAAATTGGCTTGGAATCTAGAAAGGGGGGTGGGGATGGCAATATGGAAAAGGCTGCTCTATGTGGTGGAGCACATTGTGCACATTGGTCTAAGAGCCACCTCAGCTGCAAGCTTGAAGTTCAAGCAACTAACTCATACTTGAGACCCTCATGGGGGTGAGTTTTGGGGCTATGAGAGGCAGAGGGCCAGTGTTGGCCACTCAGTTGTTAATAATATAAGGGAATTTATACTTTACTATCCATGCAGGAAAACAAACAAACAAACAAAACACCTTGCTCAAAAGACAATATAGGTGGGGGTGGCACATCACCAAGCTCAGCAAGTACCACCTGGCTAAGTCCCACAAACCAAAACAGGTTGGTGGGGATGCCACCTCAGATCTCTGACACTAGGAATACTTCAAAGAGAGTGGCCCCAAGGGAGAGGGCAAAAAAGGGCCAAAGCAGGCAAGACACATGTTTTCCTCAAAATAATGTTCTCCCTATCTTTACTCTAAGGCTATCTTTAAAAAAAAATCAAGGATTCAATAACTTTGTGGCTCACCAACAATGTTAGATTTAAATTGATATCAATAACTCCAAGTATATTTTATAAGATATATTAGTAGTCACTTGAACTAGAAGAAATAAAAAAAGGAAAAATATAAACCATGTGAGTAAAATTCCCCTGCTGGCTATCACCCAAACTCCACAATCGCCTTCCTGGAAACAGGGAGACAGGAAGGAGCTACACTCATGACTTTATCTTCAAAGTATAAGCATGTAATATGAGAAGGAAAATGGAAAGCTGGGAAAGAGTTCTGGGGAGGAAATTCTAATTACACAAAACACAGACGAAAAACATATGATTGATCACATGGTTCAATGTGTATGTGATTGAAGACCTTGACTTTAAATGATCATTCTATTGCAAATATTAATAACATGGAAATGGGTTTTGAACAATGACACATGTATAACTCAGTGGAATTGCTCATCAGCTTGGAGGGGGTGGGTAAAGAGGGAAGAAAAAGAACATGAATCATGAAACCATGGAAAAACACAGGAATCATGTAACCATGAAAAATATTCTACATAAATTAATTTGAAAAATAAAGTATTAATTTGAAAAAAAGAAATGGAACAGTTCACAAGTCTACCAATAATGTATTAATTTGGCTATTTTTCCACATCTCCTCCAATATTTTTCCATTTCCTTTTCTATCATATTAGCTAATCTGATAGGTATGTGGCCATGACACAGAGGTGTTTTATATTTCATTTCTCTAATCAAAAGTGATTAAGAACATTTTAACCTATGGATTAAGGAAGATTGTTATCTCTAGCTAAAATTGCCTATTAATATTTTTTTACAGTTTATTAAATGGGCATGCAAGTTCTTATAAATTTAACTCAGTTTTCTATATATTTGAAAAATGACATTTTTAAGACCAGACTATTAGTTCCTATAAATTATCTAATTATATTTTTATGATGATCAATTTCATTCCCATATCTCTTTGTCTCATTTCTCTGCTGAGCTCTCCAGCATCACCATCTGCATGTGGCACATCTCCTTCAGCATATATCATGTGCAATTCTAATTTCTTGTTTCTAAATGTAGCTTACTATCTCCTCTCAGTTCCAAATATACCTTGATTTCTTAATTTTTCTTTCAGCTGAGACTACTACCACCCCTCCAGTCATCCAGTCTTATAACCTTAGACATCTTCAATTTTTCTGACACTTCTCATAGAGAATCATTTAAAATCTTATCAACCTTGCCTTGATAATATGCTGTTTCCTTTTACTCTAAACGTTTCCATTCTAATTCAAGTACTCATAGTTTCTTTCTTAGACTATCTCAAAAATAAATTTCAATTGTTCAGACACCCTGCCTCTAGACTCTCTATATTCTCATCTATTTCCCTCAAAGCTATCAAAGCAATATTCCTGAGGTATAGTCCTATGTCAACAATTCATTTTTTCAACATTACTATTCTTGCAAATTGTAGCATCAATTAAAGTCTCTCAAGTTAAAACAAAATGTATTATCTTTGACTCTTCTTTCTAAATTACCTCTTCTACCAATGCTATTCTTCTGCTCTAAAATCTTCAGTGATTCTATTTCTTATGGATTTTAAAGACTTATGCCAACACTTATTAGTGAAGCTATGGATAAGTTCTATAATACTAACAAGTATTTTTGAAATTATGCCGAGAAAGTGACTGAAATGCCAATTCCTCTTAACTCATTAATTCCATTATGTAGATAAGCTTCATATTCATTTGTTAATAGCCTTCTTAATTCTAGCAATGAATTGAAAAATAGGTGTATATAGTTTTAAGAGTTATTAAACACAATGAGGAATACTAGAATATTACTGTTCAGTACAAAACAATGATTATTAATAATATAAAGAATTTGATGACATATTTGGCAAGTAAATAGAAACAAGAAAGTAATAAGTACAATTTCAATAATGTAAGTAGAGAGAACAGCAAAAATAAAACAAAATGCAGTGTAATAACCCAATCCTCCAAGTAATGAAACAAACAAAAAAACCCACTTGTCCCTAATAGACACTAAACTCTCTTGTTTCCCTTACTATTTGTCTGACTTTTCCTTTTCGGTCTTCTTTGATGATTGTTCATTTATGTGATTCCCCTTAAATGTGAATGTCAACTAAGAGTCTTTTAGTCTATTCTTTTTTCCCACTTTGCTATCTTACTTGGTGATCTGATCTAGACCCATGGTTTCAATTTTTACTTCTATTTTGATGATTCATATATATATATATATATATATAATATCTACTTATATATATAAGATATATCCAATGTTTTTGTCATCTAATTTCAACCTCACATCTCCAATTTTTTGAGATCTCAATATGGCTATCCTCTAGGCAACTTAAAAACATATCTCCAAATAAGACTCATTATCTTTTTCTCATTCCATTACCAAACTCTCCCCTGTTTAAACTTTTCCTATTATTCACAAGGTCACCATAATCCCATTCACATAGGTTTGCAACCTTAACATTATCCTCAATTTCTCAGCCTCAATTAACATATTCAATCATTTGCCAGATTTTATTCTATTTTTACATTATGTGTGAATTAAAATAAATACTCATATCTAGATCCACTATCTATCTATCTATCTATCTATCTATCTATCTATCTATCTATGTTTCTATCTATGTTTCTATCTATCTCTACCTACCTTTCAACCTATCAGTCTATTCCTTTCTTTAATCATACAACCCTAGATCATGCCCTCACCACAACTTTTTCATGGAGTATTTACAAGAGGCTTATGATTGATCTCTCTCTCATATCTCTTCCCATTGCAATCTATTCTCTACCAGAAGCCAAAGTGAATTTACATAAGTTGAATTTTGCCCATATTTCATTCTAAGGTAATAAAAGCCAATTGTTATGAAGATAATGTACTCTTTGGCTTTTAAATTCCTTCACAATTGTATCCCTTCCTACCTTTCTGGTTATCTTACATTTAATTCCCCTTAATGCTGGATATATAATTTGGTGCATGTATGGTGGTATATATGTATACTCTTAGATGTGTGTATATATACAGATATACATATATGTGCACACATAAATACATGTTTATAAACATATATAAATATACATTTATACATATAAATTATTTTGAGTTAATATCTACTTCAATGATTATTAGAACTCTGTCTTCCATATATTGTAGTGAACATTCCATGACCTCATGGGAATAGTATGTCACAAACATCTGGGAAGAGGAACTCTATTCCCATGAGGTCATGGAAGGTTCACTATAATATATTTCATTAATTCCCCCTCCTAAACATTTAATACTAGTTGAACTATATAAATATGTGTGTGTATCATGTAAAAAACCTGGAATAATTACTTAAGAAATCCAAAATAATCATAAGTAAAAAAAGAAAATAGTAAAAAGATTTCAATGTTCACTTCTTAATCCAAATCAATTCTAAAACACCAGAATAAAAGTTTGGGAGTTCAGCTGGAACTTCTTTGTAGGATGTCTCTATGAAATGGAAGAGATGCTCTAAAACTATTACTTTTCAGTGACAAAGGCATGAAAATGTATTACCATTTGCTCTTGGGTATTTAGGATTCAATAATTGTCATTTCTGATACAAAAAGGGAGGTATCTTAAAGGTCTGGCACAGCAGGACTGCATCCAGTCTGAATTTCAGCCTCAGGAGGATAGAGAATGATTTCAATATATGCAAACACTAGTAAAAGAAGATATGGTATACCCAGGGGGCAGCTGGGTGGCTCAGTGAATTGAGAGATAGGCCTAGAGATGGGAGGTCCTGGGTTCAAATATGGCCTCAGACACTTCACAGCTGTGTGACCCCCTGGGGAAGTCACTTAACCCCCATTGCCTAGCCCTTACCACTCTTCTGCCTTGGAGCCAATACACAATATAGACTCTAAGACAGAAGGTAAGGGTTTTAAAAAAAGATATGGTATACAGGTTCTCCTTTACTTTGGCCTTTTCCTTCCCTCATTATTTCTCTGCCACTCTCTTTTTTTAGATTTCACACATCCCACTTCTAAACATCTGTGTGATTCCCTAGTTTGTATCAACTCCTTTTTATTTCTATAGAATTATGAGGGATATCACCTTTAAGTACCTGGGATACTTCTAGGTTTCTATTTCATATCCTCTGTCTTACATATAGTAATTTTTCAATTGAATTATGCTCTTTCCTAATAAATTCATAAGATTATCCTTCTAAGATAATTAAAATAATTTCCTCGTTTGTCAGTGTCAACAAATTGAATCCAATGACATTTGACTACTTTCTAGAATTTTTTTTTCCTTTTTGTTTATTAAAAATATACTTTTTTTAGAGGAGGCAACATTCTAAATCTGTTAAGTGTTCTCAAACCCAGTTGCTTGTTACCTTTCTGGCCTAGTTTCCATGGAAATAGAGATCTTATGGGATAACATAAGAAAAAGCAATGGTTTTAAAGATGGCAGTGTGTCAAAATTCCTACCTTCTGATGCATGCCAATTTAGTATCCAATTCTTTTTTTTTCATAAAGTCAAGGCCAGGCTAAAAATTTCCCTTCTTTTTTTCTGTAATATTCAGAGAGAATGCTCACAGTGATTTGGATTGCCTTTTGGAATAAGTTCGAGATCTCTGAATCTGAATATTCAGGGTCTCTGTAACATAAAATAAATAAAGATAACAATTAGTACTTAGTTTAAGAAGAAATGAGCCTTTGCCTTTCTCCAGAAAGGGCTAAAACACTTTGAGAAATTGTTATCAACTATCTGAGGTGACCGTTGCTTTTCTAATGCAAACTAGAAAAAAAATGTTTTTTGGTGATGTTAAACTAGGAATGAACAGTTAAATCTTAGATATTCCAGTCTTCCCTGCAGCTAGTGTCATATAAGTGAGTTATTTAGTACAGTAACTCTTCTATTGGGGGTGGATAAAAAAAGAAAATGTCAGTACTCCAGAAAACCTAAAAGAAAAAAAGGCATTTAGAGGTCAGTCACATAAACATTACCACCCAAATCAGTTTTTGATTATTTTATTTGAAGATAATGCTGGCCATGAAGTTGATGACAGTGCAAATCAATCATGGTTCTTTTACACTTACAGGTTTTCAGTGCCAGGTCTAGAGAAGGGAGGTCCTAAGTTCAAATCTGTCCGTAGACACTTCCTAGGTGTGTCACCCTGAGCAAGTCACTTAATCCCCATTGCCTAGCCATTATTACTCTTCTGCCCTAGAACCAATAAAGACAGAAGGTAAGGATTAAAAAAAAATAGTTTGCAGAATTAGGAAAAAGCAAACTATAACAAGGTTCATTTGGAAGAACAAAAGATCAAGAATATCAAGGGAAATATTTTTTTTTTTAAATGTGAAGGAGAGGGGCCTAGCAGAAACAGATCCTAAACTGTACTATAAAGCAGTGGTTAACACAATAACATGGTAGTGGCTAAGAGACAAAAGGGTAGATTAATGGAATAGACTAAAGATAAATGACCTCAGCAAGCTAGTGTTTGATAAATTCCAAAATCCCAGCTTTTGGGACAAGAACTCACTATTTGACAAAAAATTCTAGGAAAATTGGAAAAAAAGGTATGGGAGAGATTAGGGTTAGATCAACATCTCACGCCCAAAACCAAGATAAATTCAGAATGTGTGAATGACTTGATCATAAAGAATGAAACTATAAGTCAATTAGGTGAACACAGAATAGTATACTTGTCAGATATTTGGGTTAGGAAAGATTTTAAGACCAAGTAAGAATTAGAAAAATTACAAAATATAAAATAAATAATTTTTATTACATTAAATTAAAAAGGTTTTGCACAAACAAAACCAATGCATTAAAATTAGAAGGGAAGCAACAAATTGGGAAAAAACTGTATAACAAAAACCTCTGACAAAGGTCTCATTACTCAAATTTATAAGGAGCCAAATCAATTGTATAAAAAAATCAAGCCATTCTCCAATTTATAAAATGAGAAGGGACATGAATAGGCAATTTTCAGATAAAGAAATCAAAACTACCTATAAGCGCATGAAAAAGTGTTCTAAATCTCTTATAATTAGAAAAATGCAAATCAAAACAACTCTGAGTTACCACCTTACACTTAGCATGAGACCTCAGAGAAGAATAGTATTCCTTCCTTTACCCTTCCCATATTTATTTTATCTTGGCACATAGTGTGAGATATTGATCCAATCCCAGTCTCTGTCATACTGTTTTCCAGTTTTACAAAGTTTTGTGTCAAACATTGAATTCTTGACATAAAATGTTTGAACTTTTAATTTATCAAACATGAAAATACTATGGTTATTTATTACTAGGTTTTGTGTCCCTATCTTTTTCACTGTTCCTACACTTTATTTCTTATCCAGTACCAAATTTTGATGTTTATTATTTGTAATATGTTTTGATATCTCATATTCCTACGTCATAATCCTTCACACTTTTTAAAATAATGCCTCTGATATTTATGACCTTAAGTTTTTTTTTTCAAATGAATTTTATTATTAATTTTTGTATCTCTGTAAAACAATTTGTGGATAGTTTTAATGATATGGCACTGAATAAATAGAATAATGTAATTAAATTAGTCATTTTTTATTGTATTTGTTCAGTCTAATCATGAAAAATTAATTTTTTTCTATTTTTATACCTGATTTTATTTGTGTGAAAAGTGTTTTATAATTAAGTTCAGAGTTTCTGGGTTTATTTTGTCAGATAGACTCCATATTTATCTACATATGTTGTTATCAACTGTTAGTTTAAATATCTATTGTTAATATAATTAATTTTTTCTATCTCTTGCTCTTAGATGTTGTTAATATATAGAGATGCTATTGATTCATGTAGGGATTTTTTAAATATATCTTACAACTCTGATAATGTTTTTACTTATTTCAACATTTTTTACTTGATTTTATTGGATCCCTTAAGTATCTGTGAAGAATGATAATTCTGTTTCTTTGTTGTATGTTCTGATTCTTTCAATTTTATTTCTTTTATTCTTATGGCTAGCATTTCTAGAACAATATTGAACAATAGTTGCTTAACTCCTGATTTTAATGGAAAGACTTCTAGCTCATTCCCATTACATATAATGCTTGTTGATGGTTTTAGATAGAGTCTACTCATGATTTTAAGGAAAGATCAGTTCATTCCTATCCTCGCTGGTGTTTTTAATAGGAATGGGTATTGTATTCTATCTAAAGCTTTTGTAGTATCTATTGAGATAATTATATAATTTCTCTTGTATTTTTAATCGATATGGTCCATTATATTAAGAGTTTTCTTAATATTGAACCATCCCTGAATTCCAGGTATAAAATCCATCTATCATTTTGACCAATATTTCTGACATAATATTTTAATTTCCTTGCGAGTATTTTATTTAAATTTTTTGCATCAAATTCATTAATGAGATTTGTATATGTTTTTCTCTATCTGATTTAGATCTTCCTGGTTTACATATTTGAGTCAAAAAAGGAATTTGATAGAATTCTTTCTATGTTTATTTTTAAAAATAATTTTAAAAGGATTTATTATCTTTTAAATGTTTGGTAGAATTCACTTGTGAATCCTTCTAGGCCTGAGGATTTTTTTTTCCCTTGGGAAGTACATTGATAGCTCCTTCAATTTATTTTTCTAAAATGAGATTAAGTCCATTTCACTTATAATATCAAATCAATTTGCATACAACTGGAAAACCAATTCCTAATAAAGGTTTTCATTTCTTCTTCTTTGGTGATGAATTCATCTTTTTTTTTTCATTTTTATAATAAAAATTTTATTTTCTTCTTTCTTTTAAAAATCAATTTAGCCAGTGGATTGTCTATTCATTTAAAATTATATTTTAGCTTTATTTACTAATTCAATGTTTTTCTCACTTTCAATTTCATTGATCTCACTTTTGATTTTCAATATTTTCAATTTTTTATTTAATTAGGTGTTTTTAATTGATTTTTCCTAACTTTTTAGTTGTATGCCATTATTATTGAACTATTGTTCTTTCTTTAATTTTATCAATGTGTTTAGAGACATACATTTTTTTAATATTATTTTATTTGGTCGTTTTCAAACATTATTCACTGGAAACAAAGATCGTTTTCTTTTCCTCCCCTCCCCTTCCCCCCCTACCCCCCCCCCCCGCCTTTCCCTCTCCCATAGCAGACGCATGATTCCACTGGTTATCACATGTATTCTTGATTCGAACCCATTTCCCTGTTGTTGGAATTTGCATTATAGTGTTCATTTAGAGTCTCTCCTCAGTCTTATCTCCTCCAACCCTGTAGTCAAGCAGTTGCTTTTCAGCGGTGTTTTTACTCCCACAGTTTATCATCTGCTTGTGGGTAGTATTTTTTTTAGATCCCTGCAGATTGTTCAGGGAAATTGCATTGATACTAATGGAGAAGTCCATCACCTTCGATTGTACCACAATGTATCAGTCTCTGTGTATAATGTTTTCCTGGTTCTGCTTCTTTCGCTCTGCATCACTTCCTGGAGGTTGTTCCAGTCTCCATGGAATTCCTCCACTTTATTATTCCTTTTAGCACAATAGTATTCCATCACCAACATATACCACAATTTGTTCAGCCATTCCCCAATTGAAGGGCATACCCTCATTTTCCAATTTTTGGCCACCACAAAGAGCACAGCTATGAATATTTTTGTACAAGTCTTTTTGTCCATTATCTCTTTGGGGTACAAGCCCAGCAGTGCTATGGCTGGATCAAAGGGCAGACAGTCTTTTATCGCCCTTTGGACATAGTTCCAAATTGCCCTCCAGAATGGTTGGATCAATTCACAACTCCACCAGCAATGAATTAATGTCCCTACTTTGCCACATCCCCTCCAGCATTCATGACTTTCCTTTGCTGTTATGTTAGCCAATCTGCTAGGTGTGAGGTGATACCTCAGAGTTGTTTTGATTTGCATCTCTCTGATTATAAGAGATGTAGAGCACTTTTTCATGTGCTTATTAATAGTTTTGATTTCTTTGGCTGAGAATTGCCTGTTCATGTCCCTTGCCCATTTGTCAATTGGAGAATGGCTTGATTTTTTGTACAATTGATTTAGTTCTTTATAAATTTTAGTAATTAAACCTTTGTCAGATGTTTTTATGAAGATTGTTTCCCAATTTGTTGCTACCCTTCTGATTTTGGTTACATTGGTTTTGTTTGTACAAAAAATTTTTAATTTGATGTAATTCAGATTATTTATTTTGCATTTTGTAACTCTTTCTAATTCTTGCTTGGTTTTGAAGTATTTCCCTTCCCAAAGGTCTGACATGTATACTACTCTGTGTTCGCCTAATTTTCTTATAGTTTCCTTCTTTATGTTCAAGTCATTCATCCATTTTGAATTTATCTTGGTGTAGGGTGTGAGGTGTTGATCTAAGCCTAATCTTTCCCATACTGTCCTCCAATTTTCCCAACAGTTTTTATGAAATAGTGGATTTTTGTCCCAAAAGCTGGGATCTTTGGGTTTGTCATATACTGTCTTGCTGAGGTTGCTTGCCCCCAGTCTATTCCACTGATCTTCCTTTCTGTCTCTTAGCCAGTACCAAATTGTTTTGATGACCGCTGCTTTGTAATATAGTCTGAGATCTGGGACTGCAAGACCCCCTTCCTTTGTATTTTTTTCATTATTTCCCTGGATATCCTTGATCTTTTGTTCTTCCAAATGAACTTTGTTATGGTTTTTTCTAAATCAGTAAAAAAAAATTTTGGAAGTTCCATGGGTATGGCACTAAATAGATAGATGAGTTTGGGTAGGATGGACATTTTTATTATATTGGCTCGTCCTACCCATGAGCAGTTAATGTTCTTCCAATTGTTCAAGTCTAGTTTTAGTTGTGTGGAAAGTGTTTTGTAGTTGTGTTCATATAGATCCTGTGTTTGTCTTGGGAGATAGATTCCTAAGTATTTTATTTTGTCTTGGGTAATTTTGAATGGGATTTCTCTTTCTAGTTCTTGCTGCTGAGCTGTGTTGGAATTATATAGAAAGGCTGATGACTTATGTGGGTTTATTTTGTATCCTGCAACTTTGCTAAAGTTGTTGATTATTTCAATTAGCTTTTTGGTTGAGTCTCTAGGATTCTTTAAGTAGACCATCATGTCATCTGCAAAGAGCGATAATTTGGTCTCCTCCTTGCCTATTTTGATGCCTTCAATTTCTTTTTCTTCTCTAATTGCTATTGCTAGTGTTTCTAATACAATGTCAAATAATAGAGGTGATAATGGGCATCCTTGTTTCACTCCTGATCTTAATGGGAATGGATCTAGTTTATCCCCATTGCAGATGATATTAGCTGATGGTTTTAGATATATACTGTTTATTATTTTTAGGAATGACCCTTCTATTCCTATGCTTTCTAGTGTTTTTAGTAGGAATGGGTGTTGTATTTTATCAAATGCTTTTTCTGCATCTATTGAGATAATCATGTGGTTCTTGTTGGTTTGCTTGTTGATGTGGTCAATTATGTGGATAGTTTTCCTAATGTTAAACCAGCCCTGCATCCCTGGTATAAATCCTACTTGATCATGGTGGATGACCCTTCTGATCACTTGCTGGAGTCTTTTTGCTAGTATCCTATTTAAGATTTTTGCATCTATATTCATTAGGGAGATTGGTCTATAATTTTCTTTCTCTGTTTTTGGCCTGCCTGGTTTTGGAATCAGTACCATGCTTGTGTCATAAAAGGAGTTTGGTAGAACTCCCTCTTTGCTTATTATGTCAAATAGTTTGTATAGTATTGGGATTAACTGTTCTCTGAATGTTTGATAGAATTGGCTGGTGAATCCATCAGGCCCTGGGGATTTTTTCTTAGGAAGTTCTGTGATGGCCTGTTGGATTTCTTTTTCTGATATGGGATTATTTAAAAAAAACTATTTCTTCTTCTGTTAGTCTAGGCAATTTATATTTTTGTAAATATTCATCCATATCACCTAGGTTGGTATATTTATTGCCATATAGTTGGGCAAAGTAGTTTTTAATGATTGCCTTAATTTCCTCTTCATTGGAGGTGAGATCCCCCTTTTCATCCTTGATGCTATTAATTTGCCTTTCTTCTTTCCTTTTTTTTAATTAAATTAACCAGTACTTTGTCTATTTTGTCTGTTTTTTCAAAGTACCAGCTTCTAGTCTTGTTTATTTGCTCAATAGTTCTGTCTATTTTATTTCTCCCTTAATTTTTAGGATCTCTAGTATGGTTTTCTTCTGGGGGTTTTTAATTTGATCATTCTCAAGTTTTTTGATTTGCATTTCCAATTCCTTGGTCTCTGTCCTCCCTAATTTGTTAATATATGCACTCAGGGATATGAATTTTCCTCTAAGTACTGCCTTGGCTGCATCCCATAAGGTTTGAAAGGATGTTTCGCCATTGTCATTTTCTTCAACGAAATTGTTAAAAATTGTTAATTGTTTCTATGATTTCTTCTCTAACTATCCGATTTTGGAGTATCATGTTATTTAATTTCCAATTAATTTTTGATTTGGGTCTCCATGTACCCTTGCCGATCAATATTTTAATTGCCTTGTGATCTGAAAAGGCTCCAGTTAATATTTCTGCTTTTCTGCATTTGAGTGCCATGTTTCTATGACCTAGTGTATGATCTATTTTTGTGAATGTGCCATGTGGTGCTGAAAAGAAGGTGTATTCTTTTTTGTCCCTATTTATTTTTCTCCATATGTCTATTAATTCTAATTTTTCTAAGATTTCGTTCACCTCGTTTACCTCTTTCTTATTTATTTTTTGGTTTGATTTATCTAAATTTGATAGTGGTTGGTTTAGGTCTCCCACTAATATGGTTTTACTGTCTATTTCTTCCTTCAATTCTCGTAGTTTCTCCATTAGAAATTTGGGTGCTGTATCATTTGGTGCATACATGTTGATTAGTGATATTTCCTCATTGTCTATACTTCCTTTTAGCAGAATATATTTACCATCCCTATCCCTTTTGATCGGGTCTATTTGTACTTTGGCTTTGTCAGATATCATGATTGCAACTCCTGACTCCTTTCTATCGGTTGAGGCCCAAAAGGTCTTACTCCAACCTTTAATTCTAACCTTGTGAGTGTCAACCCGTCTCATATGTGTTTCTTGAAGACAACATATGGTAGGGTTTTGGGTTCTAATCCAATCTGCTATTTGTCTGCGTTTTATGGGTGAGTTCATCCCATTCACGTTCAAAGTTATGATTGTTATTTGTGGATTCGCTGGCATTTTGATATCTTCCCCTAGTTCTGGCCTTTCTTCTTTAGCTATCTTCTTTTGAACCAGTGAGAAAGTGTCAGTCCCCCTAGCCCCCTCCCTTGAGATGCTTCCCTTTCTAGCCCCTCCCTTTTTATGCTCCCTTCCCCTCCCCCCTCTCCTTCCCTCCCTTTTTGTACTCCCTCCCCCCTCCCCCTCCTTGATTTTCCTTTCTTTCTTGCCCTAATGGATAAGATAGAATTCAGGATCCCACTGGATCTAGATGTTCTTCCCTCTCAGATTTGATTTCACTGAGAGTAAGGTTTAAGTAATTCCACTTCACGCTCTCTTCCTCTCCTTCTCATATGAGAGTATCACCTCACACCTAGCAGATTGGCTAACAGGATAGCAAAGGAAAGTAATGAATGCTGGAGGAGATGTGGCAAAGTAGGGACATTAATTCATTGCTGATGGAGTTGTGAACTGATCCAACCTTTCTGGAGGGCAATTTGTAACTATGCCCAAAGGGTGATAAAAGAATATCTACCCTTTGATCCAGCCATAGCACTGCTGGGTCTGTACCCCAAAGAGATAATGGACAAAAAGACTTGTACAAGAATATTCATAGCTGCTTCTCTTTGTGGTAGCCAGAAATTGGAAAACGAAGGGATGCACATCAATTGGGGAATGGCTGAACAAATTGTGGTATATGTTGGTGATGACATACTATTGTGCAAAAAGGAAAAATAAAGTGGAGGAATTCCATGGAGAGTGGAACAACCTCCAGGAAGTGATGCAGAGGGAGAGGAGCAGAACCAAGAGAACATTTTACACAGAGACTAATACACTGTGGTAAAATCGAACGTAATGGACTTCTCCATTAGTGTAGGCTTAATGTCCCTGAACAATCTGCAGGGTCCTAGGAGAAAAAACACTATTCATAAGCAAAGGACAAACTGTGGGAGTAGAAACACTGAGGAAAAGCAATTGCCTGACTACGGCGGTTGAGGGGTTTGGATGGGGGAGGAAAAGAAAATGATCTTTGTCTTTAATGAATAATGCTTGGAAATGATCAAATAAAATATTATAAAATTTTTAAAAAGGGAGAAAAAAGAAATTCCTAGGTTGATTAATGGGTTAGGAGACCTGGATGCCAAGGAATCCTTTTTTGGTATTCAACTTCAATGTGCACATTGTGTGCTGTTAGTCCATCTGGCAATTATTCCCTGAAGGGGCATTGAGAACCACTGGACTAGATGAATTTTAAGGACCTTTCTAACTTAAAAATTCAGTGTTTATATAAAGCAAAATTAAAATCTTTTTTTATAATGTTTATGTGAAACTTTTAGCATTCAGAAATATAAATTTTCCATTGCAAGAATCCTAGTTAGAATCTGAATTCATAGCCCATAGCAATGTTTTGGAATGTATTCCTTGAAAACTCAACTATTATTTCATTTTACATATGTATTTTACATATGTAATTATTTAATAGCAGGCAATATATACACTCATGCATTAAATGATAAAAAAAATTGAATGTTATACGATTTGGTAATTGTATGGTTAGTACTGACATTATTTATTGATTGTGGTATCTCTTAGCAAGATACAATTTCTTTCCATTGTTTTTAATTAGATTTATTTTTGCTTTAGCTTTGCCTGAGATCATGATTGCTAACTCCTTTTTTAACTATGGCTAAAAAATAATAGATTCTACTCCAGCCCTTTACCTTTACTCTGTAATTGTTACTGGAATTATCTTTGAGGATGTTATGCTTGGAGAGTTATACTTTTATGTATCTTCATACTGAAGAAATGAAGGCAATTTCCTCTCTAATCAATCAAGAGTAGATGACATGAACAACCACCATTTCTCGAAATATCATCAAATGAACAACCAGAACTATGAAAGTCAATTCAAACTCTTTTCTCTGCAATGTCAAACCTTCAGTGAGTCAGTTATGTTCCAGTCCTATGTAAGGGTTAAATTTAGTAATTCAAGAAATTGAAGAGAGCAGTTTAACAGAAAATTTGTTTAGAAGTACAGATAAAAAGATATAAAAGAAGAAAGAGTGATTATTATACCCAAAAAATATACCTAAAATTACCAATACTACCTAAAATTTCCTAAATCTACCTCTGTCTTCTGAGGACAGTTTCTTCTCCCTGTTATGTTAGGCCTGTCTAAACTATTCTGTATATAAAGTATTCACTAACTACATAACTTCCTAAAATAATAGACAGCCACCACTCACTCAGCTCACTCCTTCAATCACTTTTCTATAGTAGCTGAACTGTTGGTAGCCAACTACCAGAAGATCCTTGCCTCAGAGACAGAATTTCTGCTCTCTAGAGATCCCAGAGGCAAAAGACCTTCAACTTCCTCCAGCTCCTTCCTTTATCTTTTCACTGACCAACTGTCCTCCCTTACTTCCTGTCCTAGGGTTGGCTACTTCCTCTCCTTAGTCCTACTCTTCCTTGTAATGGAATTATTAGCTCTGGCTCACTGTCTCCTATCAGTCCTGATATACTTAGAAATCCTGCTCTCTAACCTCTTAAGGAGAAGGGGGGTAGGTTAAGAAAATCCCTTTAACACCTATTAACTACTACAATTGTTTAAGGCTAAGCCTAAGACAAATAAATCTCCAAGGAGTTTAGATATAGGAAAATGATTAGACATTTGAATTCCATTATACAATTTACAAAGGGATATTTAATTAATCTTAACAGAGAAAAGGTATTAAAAAAGAATAGTTATGGAGGGTCTTTCTTGTTTCAGTTGAAGATGGTTTCTAAGCCTTTTAGAGAAAAATTATTTCAGTCTGCAATGGAGCAGAATTTAGGATAACACTTATACAACAACTTCTGATCCATCATTTGGAATATTAAAACCAGGAATACTATTGTGGTACTTTATAGCTAAAAAGAATAAAATGAGGACATGAGAGAGGTGATTACTCATTTTCTTCCACTACTCTATAATCAAAACAATAGATCTGAAGAATGTAACCCCAAAGAGAATTACATTGGTAAATTTGGTTAGAGGCTTTCTGTGGTTGAGAAGGAAATAATCCCTTGATTCAAATCTGACTCATATTTTGGAAAGCTGGATCTTGTGTCCACAAAAGAGTTTGAATTATCAGCTTTTCACAATAAAAAAGGAAGGAAGTCATAAATAACTTAACTACAATGAAAATAGTTCCTCCCATCCCTTTGCTTTCTTCACTTGTTTGTTTGTTACTTTGTTCCTTCCTTCTTTCAAGAATTTCATTGAAAGTTAGTTGAATACAAGTGGAATCTATGTCCTTTCTTTACCTTGAGTATGTTCTTCAGTGTAGTTGAGTCAAGAAAATGTCCTACTAACCATTATCGAAAATAGCAAGTACTAAGGAAATATTAACCCTGAAAAATTTTGGTGATAAATATGAGTGTATTTCTAACAGCTGAATATGTAACTTCTTTGTATTCTATATGTGACTTGTCATTTAACATATCCTAATGAAATATAAGTGGAATTCAAGTCTAATAATAAGTAGATGATAAATGATGCATATGTAAATAGATAAAAGTTATTAAACATTTATTCTGTTATACTCTCGATTAAGTGCTTGTGCAAAACAAGTACAAGCAATTGGGATAGTTTCTTCACAAAAAGAGACTAGATTGTAATTAAAGATAATAGAGTCTAGACAGGGAAGGTTGTACTAGGGCTATGACATAGGGTGGTAATGATAGGGAAATTGTAAGTGTCCTTAGCACCCGATAAAATAAAGATAAACTCAATCTCTTAAGGACCAATATGGCTTTTTCTCCACATTACCTAGCAATGTGTTCAGTGAGTGCTGGATGGTTGAAAAAAAGAATTTTGGTTCTCCATTAGTCAGTCTTGCACAATTCATACACAGAGAAATGATTAACGCTTTGGACAATTCCACTTAACTAGAAGCATTCTTTCCAGTATGAATACATAATAATGAGTTTAATGAACATATTACCAGTGCTAGTTCAGGTTGGGATGCTCTGAAAGAAGTGTGGGAGAGAAGAGATATTAGGCTGCTCACCAGCATGAATGTCTACAGAGTCATTGTGTTGATCTCATTGTTGTATGTTTTTGAAACCCTAGAAAATATATTAGAACCATGCTAGAAAATTGATTCACTTCCATTTGTATTGCTTTAGGAAGATTATAACGATTACCTGGTAAGAGAAAGTATAAGACAGTGAGGTCTTTTCTTAAGCTTAACTGAGCTTTCACTCATTCAGACTCTACTGCAAAGAGCACAACTCCAATAAGTTAGCCATGTTGTTCAAATGACAAATGAACATTAAACTAAAATACTATTTTATAGAAAATTCACATAAGGCAAATGATCTCCCAGAAGTCAGAAGAAGTGATACAAAGACATTATAAAGTTCTCTCTGAACTTTGAATATTTTGGTATTGTGAGACATGGAAGACACAGGCACAGGACCATCCAGCATGGCATGTCTGTATCAAAGATTCTGTGTTCTATGAGTAAAACAAAATTGTAGTAACTCAAAAGAAACAAGAGATTTAGAATTTAGAAACCTCTCCATCAACCCCTTCATATGGATTGTTTGTTTTCAACTTTAAATTAAGCCTTCCAAGTTTATACTTGTCTGAATAGCTATAGAAGAACACATTATATATTGACCCTGATATGGTGCTTCCATTTTGGTCTTCTTAGAATATAAAAGACAACAACTAATCTTTGTGAGGTAGGTACTATTTTTGCCTCGTTTTGGAGAGGAGGAAACTCAAACTGTGGGAAGATAAGTGATATGTTTATGGTCAAACAGAAAATCAATGATAGAGGCAGGATATGAACTCATTTTTCTTGAGTCTAAGGTCTATACCCTATCCACTATGGCACATATTACTTTGCCTACAAAATATATATTCACAAGTTCTTTTTAATCAGCAAATTATTTCATTCCATATATACTCACTTATTCATTTCTTGTGATCCCTGGAAGAGAGAACAATATTTTTAATAATAAAATAAAACTTAGTGGGAAAAAAAGAAAATAATTACATGTTATTCATTAATGTCTATCTACAACTCCAATCATTATACCTCTCTAAATAATGATTACATGGATACATTATAGAGATAAGTGGATTGATTTCTCAGGACTCTAATTAACATAATCAAAATCAGTAAATTTAACACAAAGGGTGCTAATGAGACTTTTTTTTTTATTTTGTGCATGTATTTGGTTGGTTTTATGCTGCCAAAGTAGATATTTTGTTGGAATGTTTGATAGTTTTAATGTGTATTAGCCATGACAATCTCCAACTATTTAACCATTCTAATTGAGTACTAGACAAATCCCAGTACAAATATAGAAAGAACAAAAGGTAAGAAGGCATCAGATTTCTTCATTACAATAAACTATTTCCCCTCTTTTCCATCAAATTAGATATTTCACACTCAAAATTATGAAGAAATATAAAAATGAATTTATATTCTGATATTCATTCTGACCTCCATTTCTAATTTCATAGTTCATATAACTGGGACCAAAATCAAGGGTAATAAATGTGTCCTAAGTCTTAAAACTGACTTTTCAAAATACATAATTTCTCTAGGGTCTTCTGTGTGTTCTTAGTGATTATTTAAGGAGCAATTACTTTTACAGATTACTGTGTCAACATTATAAATAACTCCAATAAATTAAAAGTTCTCCTGGGTTTCCACACTATTGAGGAAATTGACCTTATGTAGACCATAAGTTGTTCACAGATAGCAAACTTAAGTTGCAAATTGTGGTATAAATTTAGAAGCACTTAATCCCTAACTAGCTGCTCTTCTCAGATTTCCCAGCACTGTAAATATACTCCATGAAACATCTGATTGAATTTTGGTCTCAACTAAGTAATAGTAACTTATATTAAATATTCTAATCAGCTATTTTTACCAACTTTCAGAAATATTCATAAGATGATAAAGCTTTCTATATATCATCTATATGCACACATTTATAAGTTGGTATGGATACAACCATGTCCCTGCAAAACTAACTTCCAAAGAATTCTACAATTTGAATACAGCAAGTATAAGGAACCTAAAACTCTTTTATTTACATACATGACATAATGGACATAAATAGGAAAAGCTATGTATCAAAAGGCTATTTATACATTTTATTATGATCAGTTAAGGAAAATATAAGTAAGGGAATTATGGGAGCCATAATGAGAATAAAAGCTAGGATATAGGAAAATTAGTATTTTATTTAAAAAAAACAATAAGTGAAGGAGAAATTATTCTTCATTGCAATTTTTATGATTGTGAGACCTGTAGGGGGAACTCCCATCATTCTCGATTCCAATTAGGTACAAACCTTACTGAATTAATCCAGAACAGTAGTTTCTTTGTGAAAATGAGTTATTTGAGAATCTATTAGGCAATTGGATCTTGCCCAACAGGTAATATCAAAGTGTTAAGCATCTAGTTATGAAATGGCATATAAATCAATTAATGCCAAACTGCATCAACTTACCAAAAAAAGACTATTTCCAGGAATCATAGACATGTCAATAAGACATGAAGGAAGTAATGAGAATGTCAGAGTAAGATGACATAAAATATAACATAAATATAATATAGTAATATAACATAATATAATATAATAATAAAATAGAAAATCTTTGGAAATAGCCTGTATTTCAAGAACTCAATTCATAAAATAGTTATTTAATGCCAATTGTGTGCCAAACATGGCAGCTATGTGGTACAATGTGTAATATTTTTTAAAAGATGGCCAAATTTTAATAATTAAAAAGTTGCCAAATTATAATGATTAAAATTAAAATTATGAGGAATTAGTAGCTTTAGTTGTTTTATTATAGCAAAGTAGAGATAGTAAAGAGAGGAAAATGTAGGAAGGAGGTAGAGAGCAATTTAGGTAAATACTCCAATTGCCAATCCAATGAAATCCAGCTCAACCCTCAACAGGGGTCCAATCTCCAGCCAGAAGTATGCTAGTGTGAGCCTTCAGCAAGAGACACCAGAACCTGAGTCTGAATCTGACTCCCCACCAGAATCTGAATGGGAATCTAAATGCCTTACTTTCTATTGGGTCTCCCTTTATAAGCATTATCTCCACCCACTTGTTCTCCCATGTCACATCTCAGGAACCAATCATAGTTCCTTAATTCTGGCACTGCCCAGGGTGGGCAGTGCGTTTGGGATCAATTTCCTGTCTCATAGGTTTCAATTTCCTTTCTCTGAGGATGTATCTGTACTTGTACATCTCAATGGTAAATACTGATTGATTACATTAAAGAAAATAAAGGGAGTATAATTCCCTTTTCACAAATGGATACAATGCCATGTCTGGAGTCAAGAAAACCTGAATGCAAATTTATCCTCAAATACTGACTAGCTGAAAGACCATGGAAAATTCACTTAAACCTCTTTGCCTTAGTTTCCTCATCTATAAAATGATCTGAATATGGAAATGCAAGCCTTCCCAATATCTTTGCCAAGAAAATTCCAAAGGAGTCAAAAAAAATAGACATGATTCAAAAATGATTCACAAGTATATAAAATAACATTCCAGTTCAGGGATGATGAACTCAGAATTAAATAAAAATTTGAGACATTGGGGGTCATAGAAAGGATAAATAACAATATTAGAAATTTTAAGTTAGACAAGATGAAATAATAACAATTGATATTCACATAAAGGAATTTCAATTTTCATGAACATGGCACTCCTTTGAGTGATGGCAAGATCAGAAACATAAGCAGAGTTATCCTGGAACCATATCAAAATGGCTTTTGAGAACTGATTTTAAATACTTTAGTGAAAGCATTTATACCTCAGAAAAAAAGGAAATTATATAAATTATGATTTGGTTTATTGTCATAAATTTCTACACTTAAGAAGTAGTGGAATCAATGCTAATAATACATATGAAACCTCAAAGAGTGTCAGGTACATTTTTTTTCATGGAGAAACAGATGTTAAATATCTACTAACATATTGTTTGTATAGCTAATTCTGTCTAGTCAAATCTGAGAGGTCCAATAAAGAAAAAGATTGTGGTAAGTGGGTAAACCAATGCACTTGTATGGTGGGTGTAATCTGAAAAGACTGAAGTAAACAATTTTTGATCTTCTGTATATTAACCCTAGGTCATTTAAGGTTCTATCTATCTCCATATTTTGAAATGTCCTAATATGATGACAGAAATTTAAGTGGAGAGAAAAATGCTAATTGAAGAAGGAAAGGTGGAAAGTGTCCTGAAGGTAGATAGATAATAACCAGAGGAATCTTTAAATAATAAGATCATAATTAATTAAATTCAGCTGTCTTTTATTTTACCTTTCTACTATTTTGCTAAGTGATCTCATCAAGTCACCTATATTCAATTGTCATCTCTATTCAGATGATTCTCAAATCTACTTGTTTATTTACAACTAAATAGCTATACCATAAAAATTAGGGGACCACAAAATAGCTTACTGTCAGATATATGTATAAGGGAGGAATTTAGTTCAAATTATAGAAGATGTTCCGAGATATAAAATAGTTAACTTTGAATAGATTAAGTTAAAGGGTTTCTACACAAATGAAAGCAATGGGTCCAAGATTAATATGCAAAAAATAAATTGAGAAAAAAATCTTTAGAGCAAGTCTTTCTGACAAAGATCTAATTTCTCAAATATAAAGAGACTGAGTAAAATTTATAAGTATACAAAGCATTTCTCAAATGATAAATGGTCAAAGGAGATGAATAGACAATTCTCAGATGAAGATTTTAACGCTAACTTCAGTCATAGTCACATAAAAAAGCTCCAAATCACTATTGTTTAGAGAAATGCACATTAAAACAACTGAAGTACCACCTCACACCGACCAGGCTGCCTAACATGACAAAAAGGGAATAGACAAATGTTGACGTGGATGTGAACTGATAGAACCATTCTGGAGAGCAATCTGAAACCATGTCTAAAGGGCCAATAAATTGTGCATATCCTGTGACCCAGCAATACCACTACTCCTTGTATGCCAAAGAGATTAAAGATAGGGGAAAAGAACCTATGTGTACAAAAATATTTATAACATCTTTTTTCATAATAGCAAAGGACTAGAAACTGAAGTGATATATATATCAATCTGGAAATGGATGAACAAGTTGTGGCATAAGCTTGCTAATGGAATACTATTTGCCATAAGAAATAAAAAGCAAGATGAATACACACACACACACACACACACACACACACACACACACAAATAAAACAGAAAAGACATATGAAGTGAAACAAAGTGTAGCAAATAGAACAAGGAGAATGTTGTAAACAATGAAAAAAGTATGATGATCAACCATAAATGGCTAAATCATTATGGACAAGTCAGTATCTAGAACAACTCCAAGAGAATTATGGCATAAAAAAGGATATATTGACTTTAATAACTTGTAAAAAGAATATTTGAAGTTCAAATTAAAATGGAAACATACCTTTATTAAGTCCATTAATTTTTCTCTAGTGTTTTATGTGTTTTCTTTCATATGATAAATATGCAAATATGTATTATATGATAATAAATATAGAGCCTATATCATATTAATTACCTTATTGGGTAAGGGGAGAACTAGGAGGGAGAAAGAGGACATGGACTGCAAAATAAATTAAATTATTAAATAATTAAAATTTATAATTTAAAATTATATTGACATATAATTTGAAAAAAATGAAAATATATTTTTTTAAAAATGTAGGTGTCCCATACTTACCTTTCTAGCAATGTTCAGTTTCACATCTCTAATAGCATTAAATGTTATTAAATATTTCATTTGAAAGTGAAGAGGAGATATTAAGGGAGAGCTTGGAAGTGGCAATGTTTTGCTTCATTGAGGGGTGAGTAGAAAAAATTTAAACTAATTTTTTTGTGGACCTAGTCCACAGAATTTTGGGTCTAGAAGTGAATATATAATGTTTAAGGATTATCGGCATGTATTCTCTGACCAACAATTTTCACTTTCCTTCAGTTGATATAGACAAATAAATTAATGAAAGCAGATTATGAAGTTTCAAACTAACAATAAAATTATGATCATTCATTTTACAAATTTTAAGCAAGTTTCACCTTTATTTGATTAGGAAGGGAGCTGGGATATTTCCAGGAAAAGGACATCCATGTTAATGATAGCACTTAAATGTCAACCTTATTTACTAGTTTCATATTCAGTTCAGGCTAGAAACTAGATTTTAGAGTGAGTTATTTTTGCCTACATTAGGCAAATGGGAAGAGGTATTAAGAGGAAGAGCGTATTCTTCCTTACCCTTTACTAGCAATGAAATCTTGAAACAGAGTGATTTCACCTTGAACTAGAAACGTGTTCCTAGAAAGGGAATCTTCATCTCTTGAAGGGATAAAGGACATTTCTCTTTTCCCTTCTACTTCCCAGAGGGTTAATAAGGACAGCTATTATTTCAGTAGAAAACACTGCAAGGATAGACTGAATTTTTCTCTCTTCCTTCCTATTGTCCCTACAAACTTTCAGGACAGATACTATTTCAGGAAGTACTTCATTAAGGACTTGGAGAAATCATTAGTTTGAAAGTGTTCATATGTAAGCCCACACCTAAACAGAAACATTTTCCAGAGATAAATGGATACAGAGGGGCAGAGACTCAAAGGGGAAGAAATTTCAAGTAGCATAAACTGGCACCAGAGGAAAGAGCTCACTCTGAATGTAAAGAAAAGGTGCTCTAAGAGTTGAACATAGAGCCAAAGCAAAGTTTATAAGCCCTGGGAGCCTAGCAGAAATTTTGCACCTAGAGGAAGAGGTGGAGCCTTCCACAATGAAAGGACTTCCTATCTTTTCATTATGATAGATGTGAATTGCTTTGGCCACATGTGTTTCTATGCTTCTCTGACTACTTTGTTATTGTTGATTTTATTTAGCTAGTCATTACAGTCAAGTCCAACTTTTTGTTGATTCCATTTGGAGGGTTTCCTTTACAAAGACACTGAACTGGCTTACCATTTTCTTCTCCAGTTCATTTTACAGATGAGGAAAATAAGACAAACAAGATTAAGAGACTTTCCCAGGGTCACTAATAAATGTCTAATAAATGTCTGTGGTTGGATTTGAATTCAGGTCTTCCTGACTTCCAGGCTCTGAGTGCTTATCCATTGTAGCATTAGCTCCCACCTCTGACTACTATTCTACTCTAAATTTGTATACTATCTACCCAAGAATGCTTTTTGGAATTTATGATGAATTTGTTGTACAATTTTTTAAAAACTATGTCTTATTAAATTAATTTGATGTGATGCAATTGTGCTTATTTACTAACTGCTAAAATGATACTAATTGGTAGTGACTTGTAACTTACCCTTAACCTAAAGTAGCTGACTTCTGAGGGGAAGAATTTATATCTCTTAAGGAACTCAGTTGGAATAGTATCTCCAGAAGTGGGTCATATATCTGAATGAAAGCCATAAATGTGCCTCTGGGAGATAGTAAAGTGTCTTCCCCCTTTTACCAATCATGTAAATGGTAAAGCTGAAGGATTGTGCTATCTGGGACTGAGGACTTTCTTATTTTTCCCCTCCCAGCACCTCACTCTATCAGACCCAAAAGAAATGCCAACTCAAAATAAAACTGGGCTAGAAATCTGAGAAGCATTGTTTAGAATTCAACTCAGATGAGGAAAAGTCACCAGGGCTTACCCTACAACTTGTTCTAGCCAAGCCAATCTCTGACTAGAATTTAATTAAGTGAGAACATGAAATCTATGTTCTGAAATCCTGTCAATTTTATCCCTTCATGTTTGTTTTGTTTCCTTTGAGTTTCCTAGTTAATGTTCCTTCCAAATATCATAACTTTTTTCTTCACTAAACTAAATGGACAAAGAATTTTTCTATATCTTCGTGAAAACAAGGTTTGGAATTAAGAAAAACAGACCAATACTGTGCCAGTATTTTTGGACTAACTATCAGGAGATAACTGAATTAGAACTGATCATATAATAGATATTAAATGGCTACATATCCATGGAGAAATGATTTAAGTTCATTTAGTTACAGATATGTTATTTGTAAAAATATTATTAATTATATGTTATTTGTAAAAATATTATTAATTATGTTTAATAACATTAAGTTCCCCAAATTACATTAAATACTGATAAGTTTTATCTTTAACATTTCGCTTCACCTCATCTTTACTGTCCAAATTATTATCCCAAATTTTAGAATGACAAAGCTGAATCTCAGATCATTTAACTCTAATAAACAGAAGAGCTATGAAACAAACACATATCATCTTACTCCAAAGTCATTTTACATTGCGCTACATAATGCAAATTCCCAATATTTTTTAAAAATTTATTATTGATAAATCAGATAATTAAATGGGATCTGTAACTATGGTTATGGGGAAAAGGGGGGAAAAATATTAGATTTAGGACCAGGAAACCTGGGGCCAAATGTCAGCTCTATCATTTGTAGTACTGTTTCCTTATGCAAACCAAAGCATGCAACTTCTCTTGACCTTTGTTTCCTCATATAAATTGAAAGTGTTAATCTAAATGATCTCCAATATCAATTCTTCTCTCTAGTGAAACTGCCATGACATTGATAAAGGTCTTTATCACCTCAATTGCACTAGCCTACTAGTGACACCCAAACTACCAGTCTCTCCCAAGTCCAAACAATCCTTCACTTAGCTATTTTTATTGTTGAAATATTGAAATTATTGAAATAATTTTCTTAAAAAGCTGGGAAAGTCACACACATGTGTGTATATGTATGTATGTATGGTTGTATGTCTGGTTGTATGTATGTGTATATATATATATACACACACTCACATATAGATATAGATATAGATGATATAGATATAGATATAGATATAGATATAGATATAGATATAGATATAGATATAGATATAGATATAGATATAGATACATATTTTTGTGGAAAGAAAAGAATTGGTTTGTTCTTCTCTGGATGAGTTTCCATTGTAGACCCCATTAGGGAATGAAAACCTGTTTTAGGATTTCAGACTAAGACCTAAAGGACATTTTGTTATTGCCACAGGCCCAGTGAGTTGGAAGGCCTCTTATCTCAAGAAAACAAACAAACAAAAAAAAAACTATTAGACTATCCTACCTCTTTATCTCATTTGACCTTTAGAAGCCAGAGGACATGACTCCTAAGGACATGACTAATGACTATCCTTCCATAACCTCCCCCACACTCCACTGTGAAAACTTATGATGAAGTACACAGCTATATAACTTGTTGCTTACTGGTTGGACAGATTTTTGCCCCTAGATTATAAGTTCGGCCCTTAGACCATGGGGTATGGGACAGAAGTGGTGGGAGTCTTGCATCAGGAATCAATAAATGCTTGTATCTGCTTCCATGCATTGGGTTTTGCTAGTAGGCCATGTCTCCTTTCTCATGAGAAAGAATTGTGAGAGAAAATTTCCCCTATTACCTTATATGAATATTAGATTTTAATGTTATCAGTAGTCTTGAGATAATCATAGTTATAATTCTACAATAGTTAGCATAAGTCATGATTTTAGCAGGCTTTTGTGAATATTCTGGTATAAGTATTAAAGCTTTGGATTAAGGAAATAACTCTTTTTGCATAGATCTTAGTGTCAATCTCATCCTTCAAAGTTGGTGTATCAGGCAACCTAACTTGTGATTCATTATATGTCAGGGTTCCTGACCTTTAGTTCAGAACCTGGTACCACTCATCACCCACCCACTCTTGACCATTAGGTGTAAAACTTATGGTTGGACTGAATATATTTTTAGTTGGTCACCAGGGATTTAAATTCTAAATCCCAATGAAATACTCAAATCAAAATGGAAGTTTATGGTGGTTTATTTACAATAGAGTGAAGATATTAAAGAGGAAAGAAAAAGGAAAAAGAGAGATACCAGGCAAGAGTTCAGAGGCCCCAGCCAAGGGGGGTGGGGAAGTGGGCAGAGGATTAAATCTAGCATGGCTTCCAGCTATGAGGTCTCCTCCCAGATGAGGGGCCTCCTCAGAGGCTGGTGCCTCCATACATAAAGTCAAGGGAAAGTGAGTCCCAACAGATAGGTCTCTCCAGAGATTTGTGGCTCCAAAAAGCCAAGGAAAGGGGAGTAAGCCTTGCACTCACCATGTGACAGTGTAAGGGAATCAGTATGAAGTCTCACACTTGAGCCCCTCCACAGTCAAGTTCCACTGCCAACTTCCTCTCATAGGAAGTGACATGAAATATAAAGGCAGTTTTTTATGTCATTTCCTGTGCCTCACGTGTGCCAATGGTGGCTTAAACTTGGCTTTTGGATGGGTTCAGGAAGGATACCTTTTGCAAGAATGCAAGACTCCAAAACTTAGCTCAAAAGTAAAAAGAGAGATTTATTAGTAATGTTGAATTTTTGGCCAGCAAGACACTATGAGTGGAACAATCTGGAGGGTTGCTCCCAGAATGCCTCGATTTTAGGGTTTTTATATTCTTTACAACAGTGGGGACTTGACTCTGGAGTAAGAGATTGGGGGAAGGTTTGCAAGGGGTTGAGGGGAAGGTTTAACCTAGGGCATGGGGATAGTGATTTGGAGGATAAATGAAATGGGGTGTGTCTCCTTGTCTATCTCAATTCAATGGGGCAATCAAAGGAGAGTAATCTTCAAGGTCAGATGTTTTGGATTGGGAGTCACAAGGGCCTAAGGGAGCAAAGGAATTTCCCTGATAATAGTTTGTCTGAGTTTTGTAAGGGAAAAGAAGGATTAATTTATAAAAGGTTGAACTGGGTTATATTTAAAATAGGGTTGCCAGCAATTTAATTTATTCCAAAGAGATTTATTTACAATTTATTTACAAAATATAGAAAGAATAAAGTAGGAACTCAGAGAGAGGATAGGTTAAGATATCTAGCCTAAGCACTAAGTAATTTATTCCTGGCCCCTGGCTAAACCCTAGCAGGGACAACAATTAGTCCTTAGCTGGCCTTGGTCCTTGTAGGATCTTAATTTGCTCCTGACCCCTGGGAAGGGAGAGTTAATTCTTAGCCAAGGGGGCTTCAGTCCTTGTAGCCTAGGACCTGGGGATGCAGGCAGCCTCTCTCAAGAGGATAGATCTCCCCTGAGGCTAGTCTCTTCAGAAAAATCCACCAGTCAAGAGTCAACTTTTCACTCACCATGTGTCAGTCTAAAGGAAGAAACTAAAGGACAGTCTCTCCAGGAACAGAGTCTCAGGTCTAGTCAGCAGATTCTTCTTCAACCTCCACTCCAAGTAGAACTCCAAGTAGAACTGATTCAAGGCATTTTCTTTTGTGTCACTTCCTGTACCTTTCCCTAATTTTATGTCTATCAATCACAGTTAAAATTTTGATTTTACACTGCCCAGGGGAAGTTAGTTTAATTCTGATTCATCACCCACTATTGCACATGTGGGTCACAGACCTTCCCCACTCAAATGTGAATGGGGTGTTTATACCTTTGGTGATTAAATCTAAAAATGGGCAGATCTCCTTACTCAACTTTTAAGTAGTGTATTTACACTTTTGGTGATTAAATCTAAAAATGGGCAGGAGTTACAATTTAATCTTCATAATCAGGGGAGAGTTGATCAATTTCATTTTCACAATCAGGGGAGACTTAAATTTAATCTTCACAGTTTCTGGGGGTATAATGTCCATTTCGATCCCACTATATATATATATATATATATATATATATATGTATATTTTTATGTACATGTATATTTTTATGTACATGTATATTTTTATATACATGTATATATTTTTATATACATGTATATGTATATATATACATATATATGATACATATGGCAAATGGGAAAATTGCTTGTTTTTTATATCTGAAGGTGACATAGTCCAGAGAAGAGTAATAAAAATCTGAATGAGTATAAAGAAAGTAGGGAGGTAAAGTGAGGGGCATTGCAAAGGCAGTTTCTAATGATTTTTGTTTTTATTATTGTGTTAGTTCACGCCTATCTGTCTCTTCATGACTCTCTTTTGAGGCTTCCTTGATGAAGGAATGGATGGTTTTCCAGTTAATTCTCAACTCATATTTTTAGATGAGGAACTGAAGAAAACAGGATTAGGTAAGATTTTAATTCATGAAGATGAGTTGACCTGAATGGGAAATAATCTATGTCTTCCTAATAAGTAATGTTTTTTTAAGCCTTTCTTGCCTATTTCCCTTAGGTATTTTAGATTAAGAATACCCTCTTCTCTGAAAACAAAACCTTTAATCTATCCACTTTAAGTTCCAAAGACCTTTAAGAGTCGAGTGGTTTATTGGAAATAAGGAGTTTCCACACTATGGTAATTCACAATTCAGTGACTACATTATGTCTTGAAGATATCCAAAGGAGGTTCATGTTCCTTTTGCACATGTATACCTTGTTATCTTTGAACTTACTCACTGTTGTTCAAATACTACCCTGGGGGTCATGATTCTGATGACTGAAATCTGATAGGAACAAAGAATTGGAGGAGAGAGATAAAGAGAAGGGATTTTTGTGATTATAAATTCTATAAATTGGTCCTCTCAATTCATTGCTTTGCCATGCCTCAAGCATCTAAAACAAAGAATATCTTTTTCATGAAAAAATAAACTGCTATCATTCTTTGGCCTCTCAACTCCATATTTGTGGACTTATTGCAGGGGTGGGGTCCACAGTTTGCCATCCTGTCCCATGTCCCATTCATTCCTGATTTCAAACCAAGTGTTCTATTTACTGCACAACCTAGATACCTAAAAAAAAATCTATCTATCTATCTATCTATCTATCTATCTATCTATCTATCTATCTATACACACACATCTCACACACACACACACACACACACACACACACACATATTAAAGCAAGAAAGATAACCTTTCAAGCAAACCCAGGAACTATATAATCACACATTTAACACAGTCATATCTAAATAATTGGAAAAATATTAATTTTTCATGGGTAGGTTGAGCCAATATAATAAAATTATAATTCTTCCTAAATTAATTTACTTATTCAGTGACATATTTATAGAGCTAGAAAAATACAACAAAATTCATCTGGCCGAACAAAAGACATAAAATATTAAGGGAATTAATGAAAGAGAAATTAAGGAACATGGGTTGGTTGTACTGAATCAAAAACTATATTGTAAAGCAGCAACAATCGAAACTATCTCATACTGACTAAGAAATAATGTGGAAGTTGAATTGAATAAATTAGATACTCAAAACACAATGATCAGTAATATAGTGTTTGACAAACCTAATGTCTGGATTTAGAAGAATTCATTATGTGACAAAACTCTTGGGAAAATTGGAAAACACTAACACAGAAATTAGGCATAGGCCAACAATTCTCACCATATGCCAGGGTAAAGTCAAAATGGATACATGATGTAGAAGTAGTGTGATCCATAAACAAATTAGGGGAGCACAAAATAGTCTATCTGGTAGAACAATGGATAAGTGAAAACATTAGATCAGAACAAGATATAAAGATCATTATGAGATGCAAAATATATGAGTACATTAATTTTTTTTAAAAACTTGTAAAAAAACTCAATGCAACAAAGATTAACAAACAATAAATTGGGGAAAAACCTTTATAGCAAGTCTTTGATAAAACTTTCATTTCTGAAATACATAGAAAATTGAATCAAATTTTAATAATGCAAAATATTCTTCAACTAATATAAAATCAATGTATGAAAACAGGCAATTCTCAAATGAAGAAATTAAAAATATCTTTAGTCATATGAAAATATTATCCAAATCACTATTGATTAGCAAAATACAAATTAAAGCAACTCTCAGGTAACACCTCACACCCTCCAGACTGGTTACCTTGACAGAAAAAGGAAAATGCTTAACTTTTGGAGACAAAGTTGAAAAATTGAAAATCTAATACCCTGCTGATGGAGCTATGAACTGATAGTATCATTCTGGAGTCATTTGAAATCATGCTCAAATGGTGATTAAATTGTACCTACCCTTTGATCCAGCAAAACCACTGTTATATCTATATCTCAGAGAGATTAAAGATAGGGAGAAAGAACATATCTGTATAAAAATATTTACAACAGTATATTCTGTAATGGAAACGAACTGGAAACTGGTATGGGTGTCTATCAATTGGAAAATGCCTGAACAAATTGTTGTATAATCTTGTAATGACATTATTGTGTCATAAGAAATAACAAAGAAAATGATCTCACACACAAATGCACAAAACAAGCAAACAAACAAAATCTGGAAAGACATATGTAGGACTTCCAGTCAAGATGGCAGCATAGAAGCCGTGAAATTTCAGACCTTGGAAACCCTTCATTACTGATCACAAACTGAGTGCTCCTAGGACACCAAAATTCAAGCTGAACAACAGGTCAGACCCAGGGAACCCTCCTCCTGGACCTGGATAAAAAGGTATGGCCCCCCAAAAGCCAGAACCCTAGATCACTCAGATATAAGGGGTAGGCAGAAGGAAGGGCCCAGGACCCATCCCCCCCCCAACCCAGAGTGCTGAGCCCACAGCAGCAGTGGGAACTTCAGGGCTGGCAAAAGGGCCTCAGGGCTGGCTATTTTGAAGGACTCACCTTGAAAGCAACCTGAGCATCTCCAAGGTGCCCAACACAGATGGCAGGGAAACATAGAGAGAAGGGGGAAGCCTGTAGCCCCCTGGCTGGGTCCTTCCATTTGAGTCTCAAGGGAGGACCCAGCTTTAGGGCACCAGCTGAACATAATCCCATCAGGAGCCCTCAGAGCTACTGAAAGGACAGAAACCTCAGGGCCAGCAAAGGGGTTGCTCCAAAGAGCTTACCTTGAAAGTAACCTGGGCTAGTCTCCAGGCATTCAACACAGATTGTGGAGGAGGAGGTTGTATTTTTTTTTTTTTTTTGGTTCGGGGATCATTCAGCCCACACCAGCTGAACATAATCCCATCAGGAGCCCTCACAGCTTCTGAAAGAACAGAAACAGGGCCGGCCAAGGGCTTACCTTGAAAGCAACCTGGGCCAGTCTCCAGGCATTCAACACAGATTGTGGAGGAGGAGGTTTTTTGCTTCAGGGCTCATTCAGTCCAAACGAGGTGAACCTAATCCCATCAGAAGCCCAGGGAGGCCACGACCCCTCCCCCCTTAGAGAGCAGGGTCTTCTGAAAAAACAGGAACCTAGAGGTGGAGTCAAGATGGCAGCCTAGAAGGAGCATAGACCTGGCAGCCTAGCAAGAGCTTTGGAGATCCTCCATATTTGCTCCAGCCATCCAGGAAGTTTAAAACTCAGAGTAAACCCAGCCCAACTAAGCTGAACCCAATTCCATCAAAAGTCTCCAGAACTCAGTGAATCCCAGGTTCCACACCCATCCTCATTGACTGCTGGACTTTAAGCCAATCAAAATTCTCCAGAGGACAGGGAAGCTCAAACCCCCAACATCCCTCCCCCAGAGATTACATCAAGAGATCTTCTGTTAAAGCTCCAAGAGGGGAGACTGATAGAAGCCCCCCCCAAAAAAAATGAGAGGAACAAGAGCACAGACAAATACGGGGAGGAAAGAAGAGGTGAATTTGAGCAAACAACAGAAAAAGAAGAAAGAAAGTACAATAGACAGCTACTACTCAGCAAATGGAACATAGGGGGAGAGATCAGCAAACAATAAACCAGAAATCCCAGCGAATTGGATACAGGCTGTGGAAGAACTCAAAACACAACTAAGAAAGGCTGAAGACAATTAGGAAAAGAACTTAAAAATTAAGATAAGTCATCTGGAAACACAGGCACTTGAACTAAAATGAGAAAATAGTGTCTTGAAAGCCAAAATCAACTTGCTAGAAAATGAGGCAAAGGAGATGAAAGATGAGGCAAAGGAGATGAAAGATGAGGTAAAGAGGATGAAAGACTATCTTCAAAGAAAATCAGACCAGAAGGAAAAAGATGACCAAAAAAAAAAAAGAGATGTAATCCAATCTTTAAGAACCAGAATAAAACAATTAGAATCAAGTGACCTCACAAGGCAGCAGGACACTATAAAACAAAACAAAAAGAATGAAAAAATTGAGGAAAATGTGAAGCATCTCATTCACAAAACAGACAATTTAGAAAATCGTTCAAGAAGACACAATTTAAGAATAATTGGACTACCAGAAGACCACAACAAAAGAAAAAGCCTGGACATAATACTAGAGGAAATTATCCAGGAAAACTGTCCCAAGATCCTAGACAAGGGGGGAAAGTGGAGATTGAAAGAATCCACAGATCACCCTCTGTAATTAATCCACAACTGACAACACCAAGAAATATTATAGCCAAATTCAAAAACAATCAGATGAAAGAAAAGATATTACAAGCTGCCAAGAAGAAGCCATTCAGATTCCATGGAAACATGGTGAGGTTAACACAGGATCTGGCTGCATCCACACTGAAGGACTGAAAGTCATTGAATACGATATTCCAGAAAGCAAGGGAACTAGGTCTACAATCAAGAATAAAATACCCATCAAAACTAACTATATTCTTACAGGGGAAAGTATGGTCATTCAACACAACAGAAGAGTTCTAAGCATTCATAAATAAAAGACCAGACCTGAACAGAAAATTTGATGTCCAACCACAGAACTTAAGAGAATCATCCAAAGGTAATTAAAAAAAGAGGGAAAAAACAAACAAAACAACAACAAAAAAAATTTTAAGAGACTCAATAAGTTAAAATGATATGTATCCCTATAAGAAAAGAGGTCATTGATAACTCTTAAAAACTGTTGCTATCACGTGAGCAGCTAGAAGAATTACACTCAGAGGGAACAGTGACAAACTGTATAGGATGAAAGGACAAGACATAAATAGGTATATAGATATATGCAGGCATAAACATATATACATGTGTATGTATATATATATATATATACATACACATGACTAGAGCTAAAAAAGAAAAGAGGTTGTGACTAAAACAAATGGGAAAAGAAACAAATGGGGGTAACTTTTATGTCACAAAGAAGCTCATGGCGGAAGGGGGAGAACATCGATACACAGCAAAGGTAAAGAGGTTGGAGATAAGAAATAGTCAACTCTTATGTACTTTGAAATTGACCCAAAGAGGGAAGAACAATCCAATCCATTGGGGAAGAGAATAGATTTGCACCCTATAGGGGAGTAGAAGGGTAAAAAACAGACTGGTGGGGAAGGAAGCAGTACAAGGGAGGGAGAGGGAGTGGGGAAATTTTTAAAAAGACTACAGGGGAGAATAAGGGAGGGAATAAGAATGGAGGGGGGTAGAAAGGGAAGTAAAATAAGAGGGGGTAACAGGGGGACTGACTATAAACAAACATTGGTATAGAAGGAAATACTGAAAGAAGAAAAGGCAGGACAAGGAGTAGACATCAAAATGCTGGAAAATACACAGCTATTAATCATAACTCTGAATGTGAATGGAATGAACTCACCCATAAAACACAAGCGAATAGCAGAATGGATCAGAATCCAAAACCCTACCATATGCTGTCTGCAAGAAACACACATGAGGAAGTTAGATACCCATAGGTTGAAAGTAAGAGGATGGAGCCAAATCTATTGGGCATCAAATGATAAAAAGAAGGCAGGACTAGCAATCATGATATCAGATAAAGCCAAAGTAAAAATAAATCTAGTTAAAAGAGATAGGGAAGGTAATTACATCCTGATAAAAGGCAGTATAGACAACGAGGAAATATTGGTACTCAATATGTATGCACCAAATGGCAGAGCATCCGAATTTTTAAAGGAGAAACTAGAGGAGCTCAAGGATGAAATAGATAGAAAAACTATACTAGTGGGAGATCTAAACATTCCCCTATCCAAATAGATAAATTAAATAAAAAAATAAATAAGAAAGAGGTGAGAGAAGCAAATGAAATCTTAGAAAAATTAGAGTTAGTAGACATATGGAGGAAAAAAATAGGGACAAAAGGGAATATACCTTCTTTTCAGCAGTACATGGTACATTCACAAAAATTGACCATGTACTAGGGCACAAAATCATTGCAAACAAATGCAAAAGGGAAGAAATAATAAATGCAACCTTCTCAGACCACAGTGCAATAAAAATAATAATTAGTAAGGGTACATGGATAGATAAATCAAAAATTAATTGGAAATTAAACAATATGATTCTCCAAAACCAGCTAGTTAAAAAACAAATCGTAGAAACAATTAATAGCTTCATTGAAGAAAATGACAATGGTGAGAGATTCTTTCAAAACCTATGGGATGCAACCAAAGCAGTACTCAAGGGGAAATGTATATCCTTGAGTTCATATATAAACAAATTAAGAAGGGCAGAGGTCAATGAATTGGGCATGCAAATTAAAAAAACTAGAAAGCGAACAAATTAAAAATCCTCAGATGAAGACTAAATTAGAGATCCTAAAACTCAAAGGAGAAATTAATAAAATTGAAAGTCAAAGAACTATTGATTTTATAAATAAGACTAGAAGCTGGTACTTTGAAAAAACAAATAAAATTGACAAAGTACTAGTCAGTCTAATTAAAAAAAGGAAAGAAAAAAAACCAAATTGACAGTATCCAAGATGAAAAGGGAGACCTCACCTCTAATGAAGAGGAAAGCAAGGCAATCATTAAAAACTACAATGCCCAATTATATAGCAAAAAATATGGCAATCTAAGTGATATGGATGAATACTTACAAATATATAAATTGCCTAGACTAAAAGAAGAAGAAATAAATTACCTAAACAACCCCATATCAGAAAAAGTAATTAAACAAGCCATCACAGAACTCCCTAAGAAAAAATCCCCAGGTCCAGATGGATTCACAAATGAATTCTATCAAACATTCAAAGAACAGCTAACCCCAATACTATACAAAGTATTTGACAGAATAAGCCAAGAAGGGGTTCTACCAAATTCTTTTTACGACACAAACATGGTACTGATCCCAAAGCCAGGCAGGTTAAAAACAGAGAAAGAAAACTATAGGCCAATCTACCTAATGAATACAGATGCAAAAATCTTAAATAGAATACTAGCAAAAAGACTCCAGCAAACCATCAGAAGGGTTATCCACTATGATCAGGTAGGATTCATACCAGGAATGCAAGGATGGTTCAATATTAGGAAAACCATCCACATAATTGACCATATAAACAAGCAAACTGACAAAAATCACATCATTATCTCAATAGATGCAGAAAAAACCTTTGACAAAATACAATACCCATTCCTATTGAAAACACTAGAAAGTAGAGGAATAGAAGGTCCTTTACTAAAAATAATAAACAGTATATACCTAAAACCATCAGCAAACATCATCTGCAATAGGGAAAAACTCAAAGCCTTCCCAATAAGATCAGGAGTCAAACAAGGATGCCCATTATCACCTTTATTATTTAATATTGTACTAGAAACCCTAGGAGTAGCAATTAGGGAAGAAAAAGAAATTGAAGGTATTAAAATTGGCAATGAGGAGACGAAGCTGTCACTCTTTGTGGATGATATGATGATTTACTTAAAGAATCCTAGGGAATCAACCAAAATGCTAATCGAAATAATCAACAAATTTAGCAAAGTTGCAGGATACAAAATAAACCCACATAATTCATCAGCATTTCTATATATCTCCAACCCAGCAGAAGAATTAGAAAGAGAAATTCCATTTAAAGTCACCCAAGACAATATAAAATACTTAGGAATCTATCTGCCAAGACAAACACAGGAAATATATGAACGCAACTACAAAACACTCTCCACACAATTAAAACTAGATTTAAACAATTGGAAAAACATTGATTGCTCATGGGTGGGATGAGCTAACATAATAAAAATGACCATCCTACCCAAACTTATATATCTATTTAGTGCCATACCCATTGAACTACCAAAAAACTATTTTATTGAATTAGAGAAAACCATAACAAAGTTCATTTGGAAGAATAAAGGATCAAGGATATCCGGCAAAATAATGAAAAAAAAAATACAAAGGAAGGCGGCCTTGCAGTCCTAGATCTCAAACTATATTACAAAGCAGCAGTCATCAAAACAATTTGGTACTGGCTAAGAGACAGAAAAGAGGATCAGTGGAATAGACTTGGGGTAAATTACTTCAGTAAGACAGTCTTAGACAAACCCAAAGACCCCAGCTTTTGGGACAAAAACCCAGTATTTGATAAAAACTGCTGGGAAAATTGGAAGACAGTGTGGGAGAGATTAGGTTTGGATCAACACCTCACACCCTAAACCAAGATAAACTCAGAATGGGCGAATGACTTGAATATAAAGAAGGAAAGTATAAGTAAATTAGGTGAACACAGAATATTATATATGTCAGACCTTTGTGAAGGGAAAGATTTTAAAACCAAGCAAGACTTAGAAAGAATCAAAAAATGCAAAATAAATAATTTGGAATACATCAAATTAAAAAGTTTTTGTACAAAGAAAACCAATGTAACTAAAATCAGAAGGAAAGCAACAAATTGGGAAACAGTCTTCATAACAAAAACCTCTGACAAAGGTCTAATTACTCAAATCTATAAAGAGGTAAACCAATTGTAAAAAAAAAAATCCAGCCATTCTCCAATTGAAAAATGGGCAAGGGACATGAATAGGCAATTTTCAGTTAAAGAAATCAAGACTATTAATAAGCACATGAAAAAGTGTTCTATATCTCTTATAATCAGAGAGATGCAAATCAAAACAACTTTTAGGTATCACCTCACACCTAGCAGATTGTTCAACAGGACAGAAAAGGAAATTAATGAATGCTGAAGGGAATGTGGCAAAGTAGGGACATTAATGCATTGCTGGTGGAGTTGTGAATTGATCCATCCATTCTGGAGGGCAATTTGGAACTATGCCCAAAGGGTGATAAAAGACTGTCTACCCTTTGATCCAGCCATAGCACTGCTGGGTTTGTACCCCAAAGAGATAATGGACAAAAAGACTTGTACAAGAATATTCATAGCTGTGCTCTTTGTGGTAGCCAAAAATTGGAAAACGAGGGGATGTCCTTCAATTGGAGAATGGCTGAATAAATAGTTGTATATGTTGGTGACAGAATACTATTGTGCTAAAAGGAATAATAAAGTGGAGGAATTCCATGGAGACTGGAACAACCTCCAGGAATTGATGCAGAGTGAGAGGAGCAGAACCAGGAGAACATTGTACACAGAGACTAACACATTTTGGTACAAGAGAATGTAATGGACTTCTCCAGTAATGGCTTTACAATGTCCCTTAACAACCTGCATCGATCAAGAGAAAACAAAAAAACAACAAAAAACAAAAACAACAAAAAAACATCCTCAAGCAGAGGGCAAACTGAGGGAGTAAAAACACTGAGGAAAAGCAACTGCTTGACTACAGAGGTTGAGGGGACATGATCGAGGAGAGACGCTAAATGAGCACCCTAATGCAAATACCAACAACAAGGAAATGGGTTCAGAGCAAGGACACATGTGGAAAGACATATGTAGTGATGCAAAATGAAGTGAGTAAAGCAAAGAGAATGGTTGTACATTGTGATATCAATAATGCATGTGATCAATCAAGAATGACATAACTACTATCAATTATACAAAGATCTAGGTAATAGAATTAGGAAGATTTGGGAAAGGGTTTCTGACGGAGATGAAAAAGAGCCAAAGAAACTAGGAGAAATGAGAAGGTAGATCATTCCAGACCTTGAGTCAACCATAGAAAATTTCTGATGTGTGTGTCTTGCTCATGGTAGTGAAAGAAGGCTAGTGTTATGTGATTGAAATATGAATAAAAGGAAGTAAGTTCAATTAAGAATGGAACAATAGGGGGATAGAGCTATGTTTTCATAGTCTTTGAACTTTGAACACCAATCAGAAGGTTATGTGTGTGTGTGTATATACATATATACATATATATGTATGTATATTTATTTTGTAGATATAGAATCACTGGAGTTTATTGAGTAGAGAAACAAAGTGATCAGACTTGTGCTTTAAGAAAATCAGTTTGGCTTCTGAATGGAGAATTAATTGGATTAAGGAAGAATATGAAAGCAGGTAGATCCACCAATAAGCTATTGCAATTGTCCAGATGTGAGGTGATTTGGGTCTATAAAAGAATTCTTGCAACATCACAAATGAGATGTGACAAATTTGAGAGATTATCATAAAGGTGAAATTGGTAGACCTTGACAACAAATTATAAGTAATGAATGAGAGATAATAAGGAGTCAAGGATAATATCTAGGTTGGGAGCCTAATAGATTAGAAGAGTGGTGCCTTTAAAAGTCAGGGGCATCTAGGTGACTCAGCAGAGCTTGGCCTATAGATAGGAGGTCCTGGATTCAAATTTGATCTGACACATTTCCTACCTGTGTGATCTTGACCAAGTCATTTCTCTCCTTTTGTCTAACTCCTACTGTTCTTTTGCCTTAGAATTGATGCTTGTAGTTTTTCTAAGATAGAAAGCCCTTCTTAGGGACTTAAAGGGTAATAATGAAATTTGGAGGAATAAATTTTTATGGGAAAACAATAAGAAGTGTGGTTTTGAATGTGACTGTGTTTAAGATATCTATTGGACATCCAATTTAAGAATGGAGGTGAGCAGAAAGCTTTGGATTCAACAAGCATGTTTTTGAATCATCATAGAAATGACAGTTAAATGCATGGAATCTGATTAGATCAAACTCCTTCATAAACTGACTTCTTCATACCTTTCCATTCTTCTTATACCTTAATTCTCTCATGTACTCTGTCATACATTGACACTGGATTCCATACTATACCTTACACAAACTACTCTATGTCTCCAATTCAGGCATTTCAACTGGTTATTTCTTTTCACAGTCTGGAATTCTTTTTCTCCTTATTTCTCTTTCCTGACTTCCCTGACTTCTTTCAAGTATCAGTGGAAATCCTATCTGCAAGAAACCTTTATCAATCTTCCTTAATCTTAATGTCATCTTCTCTCTGAAGCTATTTCTAATTTATTCTATATGATACTTGTTGGTACCTACTTCTTCATATGTAGTCTCACTCATTAGACTCAGTTCCTAGAGAGCAAGTGTATTTTTGTTTTTTGTCTTTATTTATATTCTTAGAACTTAGCACCAAACCTGGCTCATAGTAGGCCAATATTAAATCATAGTTGATAAACTGATTTTCAGTTTAAGTTATCTTATGTTTGGTGATTAAGGATTGATGATTAAGGGTTATATGAACAGAGAATCCTGATTTCTAGTTTTTATTTCATGCATATGAAAACTACTAAACAAGCTTTTTCAGAGTTTGTGATATTCTGGGGGAGAAAAGAATTAATTCAAACTCTTCTCTTATAAGATTAAAAAGATCTGTGAAAGATTATACTATTCAAGGATGATTACATTATAAAAATTAGGGGTCACAATATTTAAAAATCTGGAGTCAAGATGATCTGAATTCAAACAGGGGAATCAATCATTTCCTGAGTATATGATCCCAGACAAATCATTAGCTTTTTTTCTGTGCCTTAGTTTCCTTATCTAGTAAAAAGGGTTTTAGTGATAGTACTTAAATCCCTAGGCTATTATGTGGATAAAATGACAGCACATTTGTAAAGCTCACGGTGAATCTTGGTGTCTATAAATTCAAGATTTTATATTATGAGTAACTTTTATTAAATCACCCTAAGTCAATAAGAACTTGTAAAAAAACTGATGCGTATTTTTCTGGTTTTTTTTAGAGAAAAGACTATAAAATTCACATTTGAAACTAGATAGAGATTAGTATTATGCTTTAATTATAGAGAGTTTAATTGTTAAGTATTCACTCTAGCAATTCAGTTTTATAAAATCTCAGGAACCTAGTGTTTGTAAGAGCTTTGGGGGACATTTAGAGATTAAGTGATTAGCCCAGAGACCAATAGCCACTGTAGTTCTACTATGCTGTTCTGCTTGATATTTTTTAATCAAATATAAAACAATGTTTTTAAATTAACCAACATGAGAAATAGATATAGGTACTTGAAATTACTTGTGTCTTGGTGTTTAATATTTCATAATAGGTCTAAATTCATAAGTCTAGATATTGTGCACTTCTAATGTCAATATGTGAAATGCAAACAAAGTTACAGACTAGGAAGTAATTTAAACTAGCACTAAATTTCTCTCAATGATTTGGGAGCATTTGGTCTACAATCTTCTCTCGACTTTATTGATGTCCTACTAAAGCAACCTAAGTAGTACATCAATACCCAGTTTTAATTAGACCACAGGTGCCCAAGGAAATGTCTAAGAAATATGGAGTGTTTGGGGAAAATGGAACAATCCAGCTTTGCATTGAAAAATAAGGAGCTGGAGGAAAATTGCTATCCCAGGAAAAGCAATAATGCTAAGAGTGCTTGAATTGGTCTGGAAAAAGTCCAGCTGAAACTCTGGCCATTGATATTCATGAAGAAATATGATGACAAAGAAGGAAGATGTTATTTATTTATGTTGTACTAGAGTCTGGCAAGACAATTATGGGAAAACTGGATGAAATGGAGAGGAGAAAACAGAATTCTTTTTAAGTAGAATGGTCTCTTCTCCCTCATTTTGTGTGTACCTTTGATGTCATTAGTTGAGGGATATCTCTCTGAGGAAACACTCTCCCAAAGCACTTCTAAAATATATAGTCTTAGAGAATTGCCTAGGTCATTAGAAAAATCAATGATTTGCCCAAGATATCTAGCCTATTTTATATGTCTATCAGAGGCAGGACTTTTCCCAAGTCTTACTGATTCTAAAAATGAATCTCTGTTTAGGATACCGCACTGATTCTCAGAAGAGAATTTAGGAAACTTTCTTTTTCACTCTTCAAACTACTTTCCATTATGTTACTTTTATAATGGACCTGGCAATACAGTAGTATCACAGAAGCTCATACATTGTTTATTTCGTCTAATTTTAAAGGAAGGCTGCCATGTCAATTTAAAAGGCAAAGTTTCTAGGAACCAAACCATTGTTCCCTCTTCCTTTCTTTAAGAGCACACAAATAATCTACTCCTTAATGCCTTGTCAAATGATATGAAGTCTGTGTTTTGGAGCCAAGTGACAGAAAAGTCTCAAAGAATAATAATCTTTATTAAATAAGATCCATTTTGAAATCTATAGGTGGGAATTGATAATATTTTGCAACTTTCTATGTAGGTTTAAGAGGTTGCATTGAAATGAAAGGACACTTTTAAATGACTTATAAAAACTTATAACAAGCAACAAAAATTATTAGATGAACCTGGTCTTGTTCCACATTGAAACTGAATGTTAACCATCTCAGCAGCAAATTTTTGTTGTTGTTGCTTGTTCTATTTTTACTATCATCAAAGCATGTTATATTAACTAAATTCAAGTTTTTTCAGAAGTTCATATATTTTATTCAATCTTAATTTTATGAACCTATTTCAAATGATACAATTAAACTACTAAGTTTAGAAAATTCTATGAACTATGAAATTTATATTCTTTACCTTATAGTCATATTTAAAATAATCAGGTTTATCTATTTAAAATCTAGATGTATTATTTTGCAATTATACTTATTACTGATTATCATTAGATGTCAGCTTTTATTAGCAAAGGACAACAACTTACTACAGTTTATTTGAAAAAGGTATTTTAAAATTTTATAAATGACATTTTTAATTGGGTGATACATTCATAGGCTTTCAGGAAATTTTCCACTTATATTTTAACTGAAAAAAATGAACATTTTTTCTTACTAGGTTTCTTCAAACCACATTACAACTTTGATGTTAACTTATTTTAATGGAAAAAGTTTTAATTGAGGGAAACAATTAAAATTCCAAATTTATAGGTAATAAGAGGGAAATTAAGAACCTAAACTGCTGAAATACATGGAATTTCATTTTAGAAGCTTGTTTCAGTTTATGAAATAAGTGTAGTAAATAGAAGGCTTGCTTTTCAATCAAGAAGTGAGTTTAGATTCTGCCTCTGACACATAGTAATTATGGGAACATGGACAAATTACTTAGTCACTCAGTACTCCAATAATTTCAATTAACAATTGAAGATTTTATGTTTCAGAAGCCAATCTACATGGGAGTAGGAAGTTTACACCAAAAATTTCATACCCTGATGAATGTATTCCATCCTTTTGTCCTTCTCAACTGAAATCACAAAATTTACCTTATTTTTAAAAATACATATGTTATTGAAATTATGTGATAAATTAAATAGAAATATTTCATCTCTTGAATTTATTTGTTCTAACAAAAATGTAACCAATTATAGTAGACTCAATTTTATATTATCTATCAAACATCATTAATATATTTTAATAATGTTAATATTAATTAATACTATTAATAATAATTAATAATCAGTAATTACAGAACCCCAAATTAATATTAATGTTGTTCTAAAATGAAGAATAATTCATTAAAACATGGATTGATAAACCATGATTAGTGTTTTTCTTCTTTTGCCTCTATGTAAATCAATTTCAGAAAATAACAGCATATTGTTATGTAATTGTGGAAATTGAAAATATTGAATCAAAGTTATGAAAGAAGACAGAATTACACAAGAGACCAGATATTTATTTTCCTGGTTTCATCTTCTTTTGTTTTTAAAAAAAGAAACTAATTTATCTTATTTCATTTCCTTAGAGATAAAGTGATTTTCTATACTTTCACTGTTTACTCTGACTGCCTGAAAGATAAATCTTCATGCTGTTAAAGGATGTGAATGCTAGCATCTTCAAAGACCCTAGTCAGATCTATATTCCAATGTGTTTCTCAAAATTTCTGGCTGTTTCAGTAAGGATGCAATGTTCTTTATAAAAAAGGAGTCAGAATAACTTGAAAGTGAAAGATGCAAAAGAAGTGAAATTCAAATTATGAAAGCAACAATGGAAATATTGGTGGTTATGTTAATTATAAAGCATACTTAGAAAAAATATTATCTATACCTACATAAGGTATGTAGAATTCCTATTCATTCATATGCTTGTTCAGAATGTCAGTATGTCATCCTTTGCAAGAGTTTTATGGGAAAAAAAAATTCTGTATTTCCTTTGTTTCAGTGATCCCACTGCTCAATCCTGGGATATGGTGCAATTTGTGGCATATAGGAAAGGTTAAAAATAGAGACTATCCAGAACAATAGAAAGACTTCTGAATTTGGAATCAGAGATCTGGATCCAAATCTAGGTCTAGAAGTTCATTTCTTATTTTACTACAGGCTAATCCTAGATTCTCAATCCCTCTGTTTCATCATCTGAAAAATAAGAATATTTAGATAAATAAAATATGGTTGATGAGGAAGTCCTTTTGTAAAGCATTTTACAAAAATAATTCTCTACCAAATAGGACTGATAGCTTTGGCAAAAGTTTTTGAATTCAAGTACCCAGAGGGCAAACTGAAACTGTCCGTAGGGACCCCTCATTACCCCATTACTGGAAAGGGAGAAGAGAGGAAGTACTTGCTTTGGGTGTATGGACAGAGGAGTGGGTATACAAAAATATCTTCTGCTTCTGAGAAGAGGGGTGAATGAGATACCCCCCAAAATTCAACCCCTCATCCCCATATCCTCCACCCACAGCAGTAGTCAGCAATAATAAATCAATAATATATATGCCTCCCTTCTCCCACTTTCCTATATTTGTGAATGGCTAGAGACAGCAAACAATTTGCAGACTCCTTCCACAATGTTTTTTTTTTATTAAAAACATCTATTATTGTTTAGAAGCAAGTTTTATCTGATATCAGATGAGTAGAATTGCTACATATGATTAAATGAGCAAAAAAAGTCACAATGGAAGAGAGAGAAAAAAAGTGTTTAAAATTATAAGGAGCTCCAATATATTACAAATATCCAAGACTATTCTCTAGAATAGTGGAGTAATTGAATGATGCTATAGTCTCTTACTATATAACTTAAGCCTCTGAAGACTGCATGAGGAATAATCAAAGAAGGTCTGGCGTGAGAATGGGAAGACGCACAATTTCAAACTAGAAAAGATTTTAGAAGGAATTTAGTTCAAACGTATTCCCCCTCCGAACACCCCACACAGAAAACACAAAATATGATGTCCAGAGAATTTAACTAACTTTCTCAAGATCAGAAACATAGTAAATGTCAAAAATGGAATTTGAACTCAGGTCTTCTCAACATTTAAATCTAGTCTCTTTACCACTATGTTCTTCAACAGTAATTGTTTTTTGAGTAGATATATTTAAATATTTTACCTTTGCCAGTACTTTCAAAAGATACTATCATTTTGCAATTACATCTTTGGAGAGGAAGAAGTATAACTTTGTCAAAAAAGGGCAGGAAGAGCAAATTTCCACTTATGAAACAACAAGAGATGAAACAGATATTATCTCTATGGATATGGGGAAATCTTTTTGCTTCTGTCTCCTATGACATTCTCATTAACAAGCCCCTCCTATATATAATCAAACTGCCTTGAGTCTTCTAACATTTTTCAGAAAGCTTTCTGCACTGTTCAAGAACTGCAGTTCAATGCTCATTGTGTTTTGGAAGGGGCCACAAGAGATAAAAGATACAGATATCATCTCTCTCTCTCTCTCTCTCTCTCTCTCTCTCTCTCTCTCTCTCTCTCTCTCTCTCTCTCTCTCTCTCTCCTCGTTTTTTTTAAATTACATGTTTTTCAATTTGAAACATTGTTCCTTGGTAACAAAAATCATTTTCTATTCCTCCTTCCCCTCCAACCACACCTCCCATAGCCGACGTGCACAGTTTCACTGGATATCGCATGTGTTCTTGATCAGAATCCCTTTCCATGTTGTTGGTATTAGCACTAGGATGTTCACGTAGAGTCTACATCCCCAATCATATCCCCTTCGACCCATGTCATTAAGCAGTTATTTTTCTTTAGTGCTTTTACTCACACAGTTTTTCTCTGCATGTGGATAGTGTTTTTCTCCTGTACCCCTCTAGGTTGTTGAGTCATTGCATTAGCACCAATGGAGAAGTCTATTACATTCAATTGTACCATAGTGTATCAGACTCTGTGTACAATGTTCTCCTGGTTCTGCTCCTTTCACTCTGCATCACTTCCTAGAGGTTGTTCCAGTCCCCATGGAATTCCTCCACTTTATTATTCCTTTGAGCAAAATAGTATTCCATTACCAAAATATACCACTATTTGTTCAGCCATTCCCCAATTGAAGGGCATCCCCTCATTTTCCAAATTTTGGCCACCACAAAGAGCGCAGCTATGAATATTCTTGTACATGTGTTTTTCATTATTATCTCTTTGGGGTACAAACCCAGCAGTGCTATGGCTGGATCAAAGGGCAGACAGTCTTTTATTGTCCTTTGGGCATAGTTCCAAATTGTCCTCCAGAATGGTGGGATCAATTCACAACTCCATCAGCAATGAATTAATGTCCCCACTTTGCCATATCCCCTCCAGCATTCATTACTTTCCTCTACTGTCATGCTAGCCAATTAGCTATGTGTGAGGTGGTACCTCAGAGTTGTTTTGATTTGCATCTCTTTGATTATAAGAGATTTAGATCACTTTTTCATGTATTTATTAATGGTTTTGATTTCTTTGCCTGAAAATTGCCTATTCATGTCCATTGCTCATTTATCAATTAGAGAATGGCTGGATTTTTTGTACAATTGATTTAGCTCTTTGTAAATTTCAGTAATTAGACCGTCATCAGAGTTTTTCATTATGAAGATTGTTTCCCAATTTATTATTTCCCTTCTGATTTTGGTTACATTGGTTTTGCTTGTACAAAAACTTTTTAATTTGATGTAGTCAAAATTATTTATTTTACATTTTGTGGCTCTTTCTAAGTCTTGTTTGGTTTTAAAATCTTTCCCTTCACAAAGATCTGACATGTATACTATCCTGTGTTCACCTAATTTACTTAAAGTTTCCTTCTTTATGTTCAGGTCATTCACCCATTCTTTTTATATTGGTATAGGGTGTGAGGTGAGCCTAATCTTTCCCACACTGTCTTCCAATTTTCCCAGAAAGTTTTATTGAATAATGGATTTTTGTCCCAAAAGCAAGGATCTTTGGATTTGTCATAGACTGTTTTCCTGAGATCCCTTACGCCAAGTCTATTCCTCTGGTCCTCCTTTCTGTCTCTTAGGTAGTACCAAATTGTTTTGATGACCACTGCTTTATAGTATACTTTGAGATCTGGAACTACAAGGTCTCCTTCCTTTGCAATTTTTTTCATGATATCCCTGGATATCCTTGATCTTTTTTTATTCCAAATGAATATTGTTATGTTTTTTTCTAATTCCATAAAAAATTTTTTTTGGAAGTTAAATGGATATAGTACTAAATAAATAGATAAGTTTGGGTAGGATGGTCATTTTTATTATGTTAGCTCATCCTACCCATGAGCAGTTAATGTTTTTCCAATTGTTCAGATCTAGTTTTAGTTGCCTGGGAAGTGTTTTGTAGTTGTGTTCATATAATTCCTGTGTTTATCTCAGCAGATAGATTCCTAAGTATTTTATATTGTTTAAGGTGATTTTGAATGGGATTTCTCTTTCTAATTCCTGCTGCTGAGATGTTGGAGATACATAGAAATGCTGATGACTTATGTGAGTTTATTTTGTATCGTGCTAATTTGCTAAAGTTGTTGATTATTTTCACTAGCTTTTTAGTTGAGTCTCTAGGATTCATTGTCATCCTCAAAGAGTGATAGCTTGGTCTCCTCATTGCCAATTTTAATACCCTCAATTGCTTTTTCTTCTCTAATTGCTACTGCTCACTAGCAGTACAATATTGAATAATAAAGGTGATAAGGGGCATACTTGTTTCACTCCTGATCTTATTGGGAATGCATCTAGTTTATCCCCATTGCAGATGATGTTGTCTGATGTCTTTAGAAAGATACTGTTTATTATTTTTAGGAAAGATCTTTCTATTCCTATACTCCCTAGTATTTTCAATAGGAATGGGTATTGTATTTTGTCAAAGGCTTTTTTCTTTGTCTATTGAGATAATGATGTGATTTTTGTTTGTTCGCTTGTTGATGTGGTAAATTATGTGGATGATTTTCCTGATATTGAACCATCCTTGCATTCCTGGTATAAATCCCACCTGATCAAAGTGAATAACCCTCGTGATGACTTGCTGGAGTCTTTTTGCTAATTTCCTCTTTAAGATTTTTGTACCTATGTTCATTAAGGAGATTGGTCTGTAGTTTTTTTTCTCTGTTTTTGGCCTGCCTGGTTTTGGGATCAGTACCATATTTGTGTTGTATAATGAATTTTGTAGAACTCCCTCTTAACATATTGTGTCAAATATTTTGTATAGTTTTGGGATTAGCTGTTCTTTGAATGTTTGATAGAATTCACTTGTGAATCCATCAGGCTCTGGTGATTTTTTTCTTTGGGAGTTCTTTGATGGTCTGTTCAATTTCTTTTTCTGATATGGGATTGTTTAAGAATCCTATTTCTTCTTCTGTTAATCTATGCAATTTATATTTTAGTAAATAGTCATCCATATCACCTAGCCTGGCATATTTATTGCCATATAATTGGGCAAAATAGTTTTGAATGGTTGCCCTAATTTCCCCTTCTTTGGAGGTGAGTTCTCCCTTTTCATTCCTAATACTCTTAATATGATTTTCTTTTTTCCTCTTTTTTTTTATTAAATTGACCAATATTTTGTCGATTTTGCTTGTTTGTTTTTTCAAAATTCGAGCTTCTATTCTTCTTTATTAGTTCAATAGCTCTATCATTTTTGATTTTATTAATTTCTCCCTTAAATTTGGTTTTCTCCTGGGGGGTTTTAATTTGTTCTCTCTCAAGTTTTTTGATTTGCATGTCAAATTCATTGATATCTGCACTTCCTAATTTGTTAATATATGAACACAAAGATATAAATTTTCCCCTGAGTACTGCTTTGGCTCGATCCCATAGAGTTTGAAAAGATATCTCATCATTGTCATTTTCTTCAATAAAATTATTAATTGTTTCTATGATTTGTTCTCTGACTAGTCGATTTTGGAAAATCATGTTATTTAATTTTCAATTAAATTTTGATTTGC